>NC_052347.1:5688678-5943678 GCF_016432855.1 Salvelinus namaycush | reverse complement strand
GATTTTTATTTGGAGTTCACAAAATAGTCCAAATTGGTGAAGTGAAATGAAAAAAATAACTTGTTTCAAAAAATTCAAAAAATAAAAAATACGGAAAAGTGGTGCGTGCATAAACTCAGCAAAAAAAGAAGCGTCCTCTCACTGTCAACTGCGTTTATTTTCAGCAAACTTCACATGTGTAAATATTTGTATGAACATAACAAGATTCAACAACTGAAACATAAACTGAACAAGTTCCACAGACATGTGACTAACAGAAATGGAATAATGTGTCACTAAACAAAGGGGGGGTCAAAATCAAAAGTAACAGTCAGTATCTGGTGTGGCCACCAGCTGCATTAAGTACTGCAGTGCATCTCCTCCTCATGGACTGCACCAGATTTGCCAGTTCTTGCTGTGAGATGTTACCCCACTCTTCCACCAAGGCACCTGCACGGACATTTCTGGGGGGAATTGTCCTAGCCCTCACCCCCCGATCCAACAGGTCCCAGACGTGCTCATTGGGATTGCGATCCGGGCTCTTCGCTGGACATGGCAGAACACTGACATTCCTGTCTTGCAGGAAATCACACATAGAACGAGCAGTATGGCTGGTGGCATTGTCATGCTGGAGGGTCATGTCAGGATGAAGGGTACCACATGAGGGAGGAGGATGTCTTCCCTGTAACGCACAGCGTTGAGATTGCCTACAATGACAACAAGCTCAGTTCGATGATGCTGTGACACACCGCTCCAGACCATGACGGACCCTCCACCTCCAAATCAATCCCGCTCCAGAGTACAGGCCTCGGTGTAACGCTCATTCCTTCGACGATAAATGCAAATCCGACCATCACCACTGGTGAGACAAAACCCAGATTTGTCAGAGAGGAGCACTTTTTGCCAGTCCTGTCTGGTCCAGCGACGGTGGGTTTGTGCCCATAGGCGACATTGTTGCCGGTGATGTCTGGTGAGGACCTGCCTTACAACAGGCCTTCAAGCCCTCAGTCCAGCCTTTCTCAGTCTATTGCGGACATTCTGAGCACCGATGGAGGGATTGTGCGTTGCTGTTGTAACTTGGTCAGTCAGTTGTTGTTGCCATCCTGTACCTGTCCCGCAGATGTGATTTTCGGATGTACCGATCCTGTGCAGGTGTTGTTAAGCCATACACTCCACAGAGCTGGACTTTATGGAAGAGTGGCCAGAAAAAAGCCATTGCTTAAATAAAAAAATAAGCAAACACGTTTGGTGTTCACTAAAAGGCATGTGGGAGAAGGTACACTGGTCAGGTGAGACTAAAATTGAGCTTTTTGGCCATCAAGGAAAGGGCTATGTCTGGTGCAAACCCAACACCTCTCATCACCCTGAGAGCACCATCCCCACAGTGAAGCATGGGGGTGGCAGCATCACGCTGTGGGAATGTTTTGTATCGGCAGGGACTGGGAAGCTGGTCAGAATTGAAGGAACGATGGATGGCGCTAAATACATGGAAATTCTTGAGGGAAACCTGTTTCAGTCTTCCAGAGATTTGAGACTGGGACAGCAGTTCAGCTTCCAGCTTCCAGCAGGACAATGACCCTAAACATATTGCTAAAGCAACACTTGAGTGGTTTAAGGGGAAACATTTAAATGTCTTGGAATGGCCTAGTCAAAGCCCAGAAAGATTGCTGTACACCAACAGAATCCATCCAACTTGAAGGAGCTGGAGCAGTTTTGCCTTGAAGAATGGACAAAAATCCCAGTGGCTAGATGTGCCAAGCTTATAGAAACATACCCCAAGAGATTTGCAGCTGTAATTGCTGCAAAAGGTGGCTCTACAAAGTATTGACTTTTGGGGGGGTGCACGCTCATGTTTTCAGTTTTTTTGTCTTATTTCTTGTTTGTTTCACAAGAAAAAATATTTAGCATCTTCAAAGTGGTAGGCATGTTGTGTAAATCAAATGATACAAACCCCCCCAAAAATCAATTTTAATTCCAGGTTGTAAGGCAACAAAATAGGAAAAATGTCAAGGAGAGTGAATACTTTCGCAAGCCACTGTATGTCATTCTATGAGACCAGCTCTCAAACCTCCACTCTGCTTAGTCTGAGCTCATTGAGCCAGAGCAGAGCTGAGCCCGGGCTGAACTTGCCTCTGGGGGGCTGTAATAACTCTGGGGAGAAGCCCTGTCAACCCCTGCCCTATTGGCTGTCACATGGACAGAGATGCCCCATTTAGGAGAGGTTAGAGTTACATACCCCAGTCTGTCATAGGAGATGCAGTCTTCTCTCTGTGTGTGTTTATGTGTGTGCCCTGCAGCTGCCAGAGTCAATTCCAGGAGTTTTATGGCGTATTTCTGTTGATGTATTCTCTTTCCAGGATGTCTGGCTCTAATTCTGCCAAGATCCGAGCTGAATGGCCCCTGGCTCTTTCACTCTTACATGCTAACAGAGGAGGTAGATGTGTGCAGAGAAGGATGAAGCCAAACCCTCTAAAGCCATGCGTCTCAACTTGTTTCGCCTCGGGACCCAAATTGAATCAGGTTCTCAGTTGGACCCAATATTCGCATCACGAAAAATAATCATCATAATACAACCTGGAAAATTATTTGTAATGCTATATTGATAGTAATGTAGCAATTATATGACATGGGAATAACATTCCCACCTCTTTCATTGCCAATAATACAAGTTTACTGATATTCTTGTTGAATGTTAATAAACTCAGGGCCGGAGTAATGCAGGGGCTTACCGGGGCTGAGGCCTCTGGGCCAAGGCCCGTGGAGGGATCCAAGAGGCAGCAACTACTAACCTTCAGCCATCGAAGAGAAGTGGGACAACATTCCACAGGCCACAATCAACAGCCTGATAAACTCTATGCGAAGGAGATGCATGAGGCAAACGGTGGTCACACCACATACTGTCTGGTTTTCTGATCCACGCCGCCACCTTTCTTCCAAGGTATCTGTGACCAACAGATGCATATCTGTATTCCCAGTCATGTGAAATCCATAGATTAGGGCCTAATACATTTATTTCAATTGACTGATTTCCTGATATGAAGTGTAACGCAGTAATATCGTTTGATATTTTTGGTCAGTATATATACCGTATATATATTTATATTTTACTCGGACGCCCGTGACCCATTCAAAACCTCCGTGACCCACCAGTTGAGAGTCGCTGCTCTAAAGCTGATGAACTTCCGATCTGTCCTCCAACATGTAAGCAAGGCAGAGTGAATAACACGGCTGGCAGCGTTCCCCCTCCTCTGACCGGCCTGCCTGCGGGATAAACATTCTCCCTGCTGTTTAAAGTTTGCCCCCCCCCCTGTCACCTAGTTGCACTCCTCCTCCACCAACCACTGTGCTGTCTCCCTCATCCCAGCCACACTCCCACTCCCAGCCCAATACAGCCAAAGCCCTTCCCTGACCAGGGGCCAAATCCATCCAACTCGACTCTCCACTTTCCAAAAACCCTCCTGCCTTGCGAGTGAAATTGCAGCATGGCCCTACAAATAACCCTGGGCCTGACTGGGACTGCCCCCTCTCCCTCCTTTATCTTGTTTTCCTCTACTTCTCTACCCCCCCCCCCCCTCTCTCTCCCTGTGTTCCTGTCCTATGTGTCTCTTTGGCTTCAAGTTTCTCTCCTCTCACCCACTCTGTCTATTTCCCTTTCTCCTCTTGGGCATTGGAACAGCTGTTTTTGTTGACATGCGGTGTTTGCGACCTTTTACCAAGCGTCAGCCTCGTCTTGTTGTTGCTGCTTCACCTGATACTAAGTCCTCTAAGGCACTTTATGTCCCAGCCCACTCACCACTCTAGCTCTAGACCTGCCTGTAACCGTCAGAACTTGAATGGTGTTGAATGGAATATGTGCAGTACCATATATACAGTAAAGGCATGTTGTTCTGTGGTTGATATTTACACTATTTGTTCTGTTTCTAATCAGTGTGTTTTCCCCGTGCTGTATGCTGATGTGTCCGAGTTGTCGTACATTGCTCTCCGGTACTCTTTTTTTCTGACGGCTTTTGCGCAGTATACATGATCCCAAATCTAGCTCCAAGACATTGGCAATCTGAAAGAACAATTTGCCGGGCACGTTGAACCATGTCGCTACGCTGTCGTTGAAGAACTCTGTGGACCAGTGGTAAAAACAATGGCGTAACGTCTGAATTCCTCCCGTCGTTATGCACCTTCGCCGTGGAACCATCTCAGCGCCTGACTCGCAGCTCTCTGTGGAACAGAGCAGGAAGGAGACTGTAAACATTTTTCCCGCACCCTAAGATGTTGTTCTTTATGGAAGTTCATTAGATGAGCACTCAGCATGCCCTGAGTCACCACCAGATATACAGTGCAGGAGCTGTTGACTAAATTAGCCAGCCGATCATAGCACATGCCTCTCTGCCTCCATGCCTGATGCTGATTCTACTGCATCTATCATTATTTATTCGTAGTTTTGCTCGGTCACCCCTCTGTTTTTCCGTCCTTTCTTTCTTCCTTTCCACTCTCTATATCCCGTTGTGTCTCTATTTCTCCCTGTTTGTCCCCCCCCCCCTGCTCTCTCTCTTTCTCCTCCCCCTCTCTCCCTCTGAGAGCACAAATCTCTCATTCACAAACAGAGGCCAAAAGAGGCTCAGCTGACGGGATGAGATTATATATTTTTTCCTGATTACAAATCAACCTCAGCTTAAATATATACAAAAACACAACTCCCCACCCTCCGGTCCATCCCTCCCCCTCTCTCTCCCCTCCCTCACTCTAGCTTCCCCCGGCCCCTCCCTGCCTCTGTCCCTCCCCCTTCTCTCTCTCTCTCTCTCTCTCTCTCTCTGCCAGCTTCAAGGACGTGTCTCAATTACTCTTGTTGCACAGGTTGTGAGCGAGGGAAAGAGAGGGAGGAGAGATAGAGAGATTAACACAATCCACCTAGAACGTCAAACAAGAGTAAGTGTCAGACAGAAACAGGCAGAGAGGAAGAAGGGAGGGAACAGGGGAGATAAAGGACAGGAGAAATAGCTGACCGTGAGTGAAAGAGGAGAGGGACAAAGATAAACAAAGAGAAGTTCATCCGTTTTGTTTTTGAAGGGAGACAGGTATATATATATATATATATATATATAGAGAGAGAGAGAGGTAGACCCAGCAGAAGCAGGGCTACTGTACAGTGTGTTGTGTTGGGACCTTCCTCCAGGGAGCCTAGTAGAGCAGAGCTTGGTGCCTGGTGAGAGAGTGACCCCCTGGGACACAGACACAGCCATGGATCCCTCTGCGTCGGATGAGGTTGGGGACGAGTGCAAGGAGAGCAGGAAGATCCACTTTGCTGTGCAGTCCTCGGCACCCACCCAACTGGACCCCCGGCAAGTAGAGATGGTAAGTGAGAGAACTGGTGGAACAGTGTCTGTGTGTGTGCAGTCCGTATGTGTTTAGCTTGTCCTCGGTTACCTATGTGTGCGAGCGTGTGTGTTCATCGTGTCCTGTGTGTGTTGCGTCGGACCTGTGTGTCTAGTGTGTTTTCCTGTCTGCATCATCCGTTTTCTCGTGTTACGCACGTGTGCTACAGATGTTCCACCTCACAGCCAAGCTGAGGGATATAACTTATAGTTGATCATGGTCACTGTCAGGATTGGAACTTGTGTTTTACCAGACTGGGACAAACCACGCCATACTGGACCGTCAGTCTCAACTGTAGTGTGACTTCTCTTTTGTTGTTGTTGTATCTTGATCTGTGGCCTGATCCTCTCTGTCTTTTTCTGCCACATGGTTGAGAACACAGTGTTGTCATCTCTCCTTCTCGGCTATTTCTCATACTTTATTCTTCGGCCTGTTTAACTATGTGTCCCGTTGTCGCTGAATGTTGTCACTCTGGCCAGTTAAACCGTATAAAAGTCAACCATGGTTTGTTATATCGTTGTAGTCACAGAACTATAGTGAATGATTATACAAGTGACTAATATTTGTCTTGGTCTGACACATTTTCTTTTGGACTGCTAGCCCTTCTCACTTCACTTCTTCTATTCACTGCTCGGTATGTAGAGTCCCTTTCCCTGTCTTGCCTGGTTCTTTTCCACTGTTTGCCTGTAGTCATATAAAAATGGAACGGGACAATTCTGGTTCTTCTCCTTGGCCCCGCAGCCTGTCGACAGTGCGTTTTATTTTAGTCCGGGAGAAAGTGGGTCAAAGTAGGAGTCGGTTGGTTGCTGTGTGAGATCCAGGCCAGTGGCTCAGCCCCAAAAGATGCAGAGAGAGAGAGAGCGAGAGAGAGAGCTAGAGACAGAGAGAAATAGAGAGAAGAAGACAAGAACACTATATGATGGAGGAGTGCAACCTGGTTTCTCTCTCTTTCACCTGTCTGGTGTCCCTGTTACAGAGCTCTATCTCACATCAGCTAATAGTTTGGCATGGCACCGTCTCCATGCTTTAGCCTGATTGAATCACGTGCAGTCTCTGACTCAAGGGCACGACTGCAGCACTCAAACATCTTGGGATGTGAACCCATGACCCTCTCCTCTCCCTGTCCAACGGTCTTCTCTGCTTCGGCCCTGAACCCCCCCCCCCCCCCCCCCCTCTCTCTCTCTCTCTCTCTCTCTCTCTCTCTCTCTCTCTCTCTCTCTCTCTCTCTCTCTCTCTCTCTCTCTCTCTCTCTCTCTCTCTCTCTCTCTCAGAGAAGTGTTAAACCCCTCTGGTCTCTCTCTCTCTCTCTCTCTCTCTCTCTCTCTCTCTCTCTCTCAGAGAAGTGTTAAACCCCTCTGGTCTCTCTCTCTCTCTCTCTCTCTCTCTTAGAGAAGTGTTAAACCCCCCTGGTCTCTCTCTCTCTCTCTCTCTCTCTCTCTCTCTCTCTCTCTCTCTCTCTCTCTCTCTCTCTCTCTCTCTCTCTCTCTCTCTCTCTCTCTTTCTCTCTCTCTCTCTCTCAGAGAAGTGTTAAACCCCTCTGGTCTCTCTCTCTCTCTCTCTCTCTCTCTCTCTCTCTCTCTCTCTCTCTCTCTCTCTCTCTCTCTCTCTCTCTCTCTCAGAGAAGTGTTAAACCCCTCTGGTCTCTCTCTCTCTCTCTCTCTCTCTCTCTTAGAGAAGTGTTAAACCCCCCTGGTCTCTCTCTCTCTCTCTCTCTCTCTCTCTCTCTCTCTCTCTCTCTCTCTCTCTCTCTCTCTCTCTCTCTCTCTCTCTCTCTCAGAGAAGTGTTAAACCCCCCTGGTCTCTCTCTCTCTCTCTCTCTCTCTCTCTCTCTCTCTCTCTCTCTCTCTCTCTCTCTCTCTCTCTCTCTCTCTCTCTCTCAGAGAAGTGTTAAACCCCTCTGGTCTCTCTCTCTCTCTCTCTCTCTCTCTCTCTCTCTCTCTCTCTCTCTCTCTCTCAGAGAAGTGTTAAACCCCTCTGGTCTCTCTCTCTCTCTCTCTCGCTCTCTTAGAGAAGTGTTAAACCCCTCTGGTCTCTTAGTCAACGTTTTTTCTGTTCTGTTCTGTTCACGGCTCTCTTTCTTCCTTTTTCTCAGTGGAACTGTTGCTCAATCTCCCCTTACATCAGATGTTGTGAGCAGCTGCAGGCAGGCTCCCCCCCTCCCACCCTCCATGGGGCATCGTGACTGGCTGGCGCCCCCATCCGGAGAGCAGAGGCTGGGGTCATATGGTTTATTTGAAAGCAGTTCAGATAGTTTACAGTAAAGTCCACAGTAACATTCACATCTACAGAGAGGGGCAGGTTAAATGGCACTGACTGTACTCTACTCTGGGAGGGACTCCATGAAGGGACCACTGTCTGTGAGTTGTGTTGTTTGTTTGTGTGTGTGTGTGTGTGTGTGTGTGTGTGTGTGTGTGTGTGTGTGTGTGTGTGTGTGTGTGTGTGTGTGTGTGTGTGTGTGTGTGTGTGTGTGTGTGATTTAATGTAAGTACCCATGTGTACAAGCTAACTTGTGTGTTTGTGGGCGAGTGTTGAGGTGTGTGTAGTTACTATACCACACAAACGTGTGACGAACGTCAAAAGGGAGTGTGGGGAGAGTGGAGGATGTTTTACAGCTGTGCGTGTGTGTGTGTGTGTGTGTGTGGTTGTGTGCGCGCGTGTGTGTGGATTACAGGAAATACAATCTAGCAGTGGTTATTTTGGGGCCCCAGGGACACTGGGGTGGGCATAGTTAATGACTACGACTCATTTTAGGAGACCCTCATTATCCCACAGCATTAAACACACCCACGCATGTATACAAACACACTCAAGGCCAATGTTTGCTAAGGGGGTTTGATACACAAATCACTTCAATTATGTTAGCGCCACAGTTTTAATGACAGCTATTAACTCTAACTACGTAGACTGCAGTACAGTTAGTATATTAGACTAGCAGAGGCCCATAGGAGTCATTTACCCGGAAGCACAACTAACATGATTTAACAAACAGCACCGTCACAATGACATGTATAATACCGCAGGGTTGTTTCCATGACGACCGGCCGCACAGCGACGTTCCACAGCCTCCGTCACAAATCACCTCTGAAAGGTCACTGTTTGAATGGAGAAATGTCTCTTTGTGGCTGGGTCGTTTGCATAGGCACTAGCTTGCACATGTGTAAATGTATGAGTGCGTCCAGGATCCTGATTTCTGCCCTGGGGGGGGTTTTAATGTGAGAGCAGCTCCCATAGCTGACACCTAGTGTGCCCTGGACCTGACTCAGACAGAGAGCGAGAGAGCGAGAGAGAGAGAGCGAGAGAGCGAGAGAGCGAGAGAGCGAGAGAGCGAGAGAGAGAGAGAGAGAGAGAGAGCGAGAGAGAGAGAGAGCGAGAGAGAGAGAGAGAGAGAGAGAGAGAGCACGGAAACATGCCCCACGGTAAGGTGACCAGATATGAAAATCGGGTACATTTTTGTTGTAGCCAGCGGCGCCCAAAAATTATAAAAACAATGTCATGGAACTATATTTAATACATTTCCTTTCAAATACTTGATGTAATTATAACACATAAATGGATTACCCATGCTAGACTATCTAGTAATTTTCAAGTTTGGTGCAGTGGTTAAAATGTTTCACTGATCAAATGTTTCCCTGAACGTTCTCATTAAAGGGCTGCGGCGAAGCCACGGGAGCAAACGCATTTGGTACAGGGACAGACAACATTTTGACACGCAAATCTGATTGGATACAGCGTTGGATTATTGAAATATCAGACTCAATTTAACTCCAGAGTTTTTTCTTTCTGAGGGCTAATCGGGGACATATCTGGGGACATTTCTGGGGACAGCTCTAGCCAGGGACAGCTCACCAAAATCGGGGGACTGTCCCCAGAAATCGGGGACGTCTGGTCGCCCTACCGCATGGCGTCATTCACACTTAACACTCAGACCAACTAGACAAGACCCCAGCACGTCCACTGACTTGATACACGTCCCCGATTTGATAGGCTATGACCACTCAACATTTGTTTTAGGGAAACTTCATGCAGATAAGATTTGTGTTTCTTGACAGTCGTTTCAACAATGTGTTCATCCATGCTCTAAGATTTTCCCAAAGTGAAATTTACGATTTTAACAGGGGAAAATGTAATGCAACTCGTGTCACAAGAAGTCATCGTGGTGGCCTACGGTACTGGATCAACAGCACATGGCAGCGTGTGTTTAACCTCCATATTCCCCCATGTAATGCTCTGGGAGGGACTGGTGTGGGGGAATGTTCATAATGGACACAGATTAGGGTCATCGGTCAGACTGAGAGGCTCCAGTTGATTCACTCACAGTGAGTCGGCCCGTCCCATCCGTCTATGGACTAAACACACAACACGAGCCCTCTCCATACTAATCCCAATGCCAATCCACCTCTGATCCTACGGATTGATAGAGAAACTCAGGGGACCAAGGGTATCAAAGTACACCAAAGGGCAACAACCACCCGGTCACCTATTTTAGGTCCAATCTAAATGAATCCAGTAAATGGGAGCCTCTGTTGGGGTGAAAGGGGTGAACACCCTCACCCCACCTCACTCTCCTGAGTTACGTGCCCTTCCTCTGGCTGGGCGTCACACAGCAACCTTTGGTTCAGTGAGTGTTTGTGGGTAAACACGGTGGATCTGACGGACTGTCAATGTGCACTCCTAACCAGAGCTTCTCAGTGGAGGGCTCAGAGCATGCTGGGTTGGTAAGACATCATGATCATTTAGGCTGAATGCGTGTGTCGTGTCACCGGAGTGGGTTCTAATCCAGATGTGATTCGTTGATGCAGTTTATCTGCCAATGGGATGTTTCTAATGATGAGTATTCCAGTAAATTAAAATAGTGAAATATTTAATGCTTATTAAGGTGTTCCATTAGTTGTACCTCATTCACAACAAAAGCCTTTTCCCCCTCTCTGACATCATCACCAGAGCTCTCGTTGATGAGTCTCTTGTTATCAATAACAGCATTAGTGGAATTGATTGGGCTGGTGTAACCAAAGCACTGTGGATTGCCAATTGTGTGATACATTACAAAGTAACAGCTGTTGTTAATTAACAAGACAGTTAAACTATTGTCCCACAGTAACAACAAAAAAAGGTAGAAAACAATGGCTTAATCATGCACATAACAATAAGGCCTTGTTTTGTTAAACTTCCACCATTTTGTTTTGTTGTGTTCATTTGAGAGAAGCGTGTGTCTCTGTGGCTACCTTAAAGAACGACTGCCCCTTAAAAAAAAAACTTCTCATTTAGATATTAGCCTATGTGGCGTCAATATGAGTCAGAAACAGTTATTCTACTGTTAAAACTGACCACGCTACAAAGTGTAAATAGGATCATTTTGATTATAAAGTCAGTCTGGTCCAAAATGGAGTTTTGTGAGACTTGTGGTCTTGACTGCATCACAATGTAAATGAAGGTTGGGTTTGTTTCAAACCTACCCACATGCCCACAGCTGGCAGCACACAAGTAATCATCAATTCGGAGGCTAACTGCAGGTGACCCGATCGTGGTAAATTTGGGTTGACTTTGGAAATCACTATGGGGCTAGATAGGGACCATCGGTAAATTACACAATGTACATGCGACAATATATTAAGTTCCAATAGCTCCAAATTCCAATGACTTAAAACCTCAAACCAACTATAAATTGTAGAAATTCATATACAAATATTGAAAGCATTTTATGAGAAAACTACAAGGTTTGCAGCATGAAAATAATGTCCCATTTACATTGTGTCATTTATCGACGGTCCCTAACTAGCCCCGGAGATAGGCAATCCAAAGTCAAGCAAACTTTGCTATGAATGCACACCAGCCGGCTGAAGCTAATTGGCTAAATTATTTGTCTAACTCTTCCAATCCGCGACACACACACAAGACAATTCAGTCATGGCACCTAGCATTTCCTTATTAACCAAATCTAAAGCGAGGCCAAATCACGAAGTGCAGTCGTCCTTTAAATAGACCAGGAGGAAGTGGCTTTGTGACTATCCTTCACAGTGACCACATCATTTGGTTGTATTGTGGTTGTGTGTCTGTTGTTACAACTGTCAAGTTTTCCTCAGCATGTGTGTGTTTACTTTGCAGTACGTGTGCGCAGGTGTTTGTGCAAGCATGTATAGGGTTTTGCGTGCACACTGCTGTGAGCAGGGCTGGCTAGGTTACTTTTAAAATGTAATCCATTACAGTTACTAGTTACCTGTCCAAAATTGTTACTTTTGGATTACCCAAATGCAGTAATGTAATCTGATTACTTTAAGATTACTTTTAGATTACTTTCCCTTTAAGAGGCATTAAAAGAAGACAAAAAGGATCCATCAAACACATTATTTTGGTGTCATCATAGTGGTCTATGACTTGTGGTCACGCTCGCTCAGGTGGAACAAACTTAAACTTGTGCCATTTTTCAATGCTGAATTGAATGTCATTGAGAAAACAGAAAGGTGTCAAAATGTAATTTTTCGCCAACATCCTTTCAGAATTGAAAAGTAATCAAAGAAGTAATCATCTATTTTTCAAAAAGTATCTGTAATCTGATTACAATCTTTTTTGCTGGTAACGTAACTGAATACAGTACATGTTTTGTAATCAGATTACATGTAACTGACTACATGTTATCAGTTACTCCCCAACCCTGGTTGTAAGGGTGAGGGTGTACATTTGCATATCTAGATCTTATTCTATTAGAAAAGTGAATCCCATACTAATACTGCTCCTCTTTTTAATTGAATCATATTGATAGACTATTAATAAACTCAGGCTGATTGACATTATGTTGTCCTTTACATGCTTCCTATGATCAATGTTTTCCATGTGGCTTCTCTCTCTCATTATTTAACTGTAGTCAATATGAATGTTTCTCTCTTGTGTAGTGTAGAAGACCAATTCCTTTTGTGTGACAGTATGTGCTCATACTTGTGTGTGCCTGTCCTCTGTGAGTCTGCAGGTGTTGTATAAACAGGTAAAGCACAAATATTGAAAGTAGACAGAGTGATTTGTGGTGTGATGACACTGTAGGCAGTCATCATAAGATCAACCAGAGAGCACTTCAAGAGCATGGGGGCTTATTATGATGTAACATATGTGCGTGTGTGTGTGTGTGTGTGTGTGTGTGTGTGTGTGTGTGTGTGTGTGTGTGTGTGTGTGTGTGTGTGTGTGTGTGTGTGTGTGTGTGTGTGTGTGTGTGTGTGTGTGTGTGTGTGCGTGTGTGTGTGCGCGCTGCTAAAATGCTACCACCCAACCCGGTGTTATGATAAACGAGTTCCCTGTTGCCTGTTGGCTTTGGGTACACACATATACAGCACTGCAACAGCGCTCTCCATAAATCACACCTAGCACGGCCTACCTAAATGTCAACTCCATAGGAATTAACATTATATCTCGTGAAATGATTGCCCCATGCTATGAATATAATTTCAGTAAAATGCATTCATTTACATAATCTCAGACTATTCTAAACATGCACATCCACATAGTAGGTAGTCTTGCACATGTGCACTCTTGTACTACCCATCCACTCCAGCCAGTCAGCCAGTCAGCCAGTCAGCCAGTCAGCCTGTGAGCTACAAGCTCTCAGCAGTGCACCCTGCTGCTGTGACAATAACAGCAGTACTATTTCCGATGAGGGGAGAGAGAAGAAGGATTATGATTTTACAGCTGTGTTGCAAACAACAGTGGTTGGGGTTCTAGATCTGTCATGCTAGCTGATCCTACCAGGAGTGGATCAGAGGGTTGGGTCAGTACCAGGACCAAGAACTGCCTACATGGGTCTGAGTTTACAGTGGCAAGAAAAAGTATGTGAACCCTTTGGAAATACCTGGATTTCTGCATAAATTGGCCATACAATTTGATCTGAGCTTCATCTAGGTCACTACAATAGACAAACACAGTCTGCTTAAACTAATAACACAAAAACAACTATACATGTTCATGTCTTTATTGAACACACCTTGTAAACATTCACAGTGCAGGGTGGGAAAAGTATGTGAACCCTTGGATTTAATAACTGGTTGACCCTCCATTGGCAGCAATAACCTCAACCAAATGTTTTCTGTAGTTGCGGATCAGACCTGCACAACGGTCAGGAGGAATTTTCTCCTCTTTACAAAACTGTTTCAGTTCAGCAATATTCTTGGGATGTCTGATGTGAACCGCTCTCGAGGTCATGCCACAGCATCTCAATCGGATTGAGGTCAGGACTCTGACTGGGCAACTCCAGAAGGTGTATTTTCTTCTGTTGAAGCCATTCTGTTGTTGATTTACTTCTGTGTTTTGGGTCGTTATCCTGTTGCATCACCCAACTTCTGTTGAGCTTCGATTGGCGGACAGATAGCCTAACATTCTCCTGCAAAATGTCTTGATAAACTTGGGAATTCATTTTTCCATCGATTATAGCAAGCTGTCCAGGCAGCAAAGCAGCTCCAAACCATGATGCTCCCTCCACCATACTATACTTTACAGTTGGGATAAGGTTTTGATGTTGGTGTGCTGTGCCTTTTTTTCTCCACACATAGTGTTGTGTGTTCCTTCCAAACAACTCAACCTTAGTTTAATCTGTCCACAGAATATTTTGCCAGTAGCGCTGTGGAACATCCAGGTGTACTTTTGCAAACTTCAGACATGCAGCAATGTTTATTTTGGACAGCAATGGCTTCTTCCGCTGTGTCCTGCCATGAACACCATTCTCGTTTAGTGTTTTATATATCGTAGACTCGTCAACAGAGATGTTAGCATGTTCCAGAGATTTCTGTAAGTCTTTAGCTGACACTCTAGGATTCTTCTTAACCTCATTGAGCATTCTGCGCTTTGCTCTTGCAGTCATCTTTGCAGGACGGCCACTTCTAGGGAGAGTAGCGACAGTGCTGAACTTTCTCCATTTATAGACTATTTGTCTTATCGTGGACTGATGAACATCAAGGCTTTTAGAGATAATTTTGTAACCCTTTCCAGCTTTATGCAAGTCAACAATTCTTAATCTTAGGTCTTCTGAGATCTCTTTTGTTCGAGGCGTGGCCTTGTCCCGGACCTGCTGTTGTCAACTCTGTTTTCGACTCCCTCTCTCTCTCTCTACTCTGAGGCACCTGCTGTCTCTAACTCTGAATGCTCGGCTATGAAAAGCCAACTGACATTTACTCATGCACCCTCTACAACCACTGTGATTATTATAAGAATTCTTTTGACCCTGCTGGTCATCTATGAACGTTTGAACATCTTGGCCATGTACTGTTATAATCTCAACCCGGCACAGCCAGAAGAGGACTGGCCACCCCTCAGAGCCTGGTTCCTCTCTAGGTTTCTTCCTAGGTTCCTGCCTTTCTAGGGAGTTTTCCCTAGCCACCGTTCTTCTACATCTGCATTGCTTGCTGTTTGGGGTTTTAGGCTGGGTTTCTGTAAAGCACTTTGTGACATCGGCTGATGTAAAAAGGGCTTTATAAATACATTTGATTGATGGATTGATCCACGGCATAACGCGATTGGAATTTAAAGGCATTGTTCCCGCTGCATATGTCGGCTCAATCGGAAATAACCCTTACATTTCAACCGCACTATACTGCTGATCTTCTGCGATGCGGATTGAATCGACCCCTTAGTGTATGTATAAGAAAGGACAAAGGTGGAACAGTGGAACAGTCCTGTGTTTGTACTCGACTGACTCTTGACCGATGGCTAATTAACTGAGCAGTGGGGTAGTGCAGTGGGCAGGTGGGTGAGGATGGGGACTTGGGTAGGTGTGACATCATACTGCCAGTAGCTATAATTACTTCCTGTATGTGTGGTCAGTGGAGAAGCTGCTTCCTCATAGTACCATTCTGTTGACTCAGTTAACCATTGGTGGGGTCAAAGGTCTCTTCTGATGTTTGCTGGTTACTCATCGAATCCCAGCGAATGGTGTCTGATATCATCATATATTCTACTGTGACACTGTGGTGAGTGTGAGTGGATCTGACAGAGGTGTGACATGATAGAGCTCCCGAGTGGCGCAGCTGTCTAAGGCACTGCATCTCAGTGCAAGAGGCGTCACTACAGTCCCTGGTTTGAATTCAGGCTGTATCACATCCGGCTGTGATTGGGAGTCTCATAGGGCGGCGCACAATTGGCCCAGCGTCGTCCGGGTTGGGCCGGTGTAGGCCGTCATTGTAAATAAGAATTTGTTCCTAACTGACTTGCCTGGTTTAAAAAACAAAAACAAATAGAGCTGTGTAGCTACTGTACTGTATATGACTCTTAGATGTTAGAGAACCTAGAGAGAAAGGGACTGAGGTTCCTATAGGTGGGTTTGTTAAGGTGCAAGAAGAGGTACTGTACATGGAGACAGTATGGGGATGCTGGTGTTTGTTTTATTTTATTTATTAGTATCCCCATTACCCGGCGCCAACGGCGACAGCTAGTCTTACTGGGGTCCGACACATAACGAAAAAATACATTACAGACAAAAGACTTTACAATTTGTGTACATTTAAAAACATGAAACATTAATGGCATCAAACACATCAAAGATGTGGTTTCCATGTGGTTGATACCATTCCATTGACTCCATTCCAGCCATTATTATGAGCCGTCCTCCCCTCAGCAGCCTCCACTGACATACATGCCAGTACATACACACAACAAGTAGGTCACATGGGGGAGAGGCGTTGTGCCGTGAGGTGTTGCTTTATTTGTCTTTTGAAACCAGGTTTGCTGTTCACTTGCACTATTTAAGATGGAAGGGAGGTCCATGCACTCATGGCTCTGAATGATACTGTACGTTTCCTTGAATTAGTTCTGGACCTGGGGACTGTGAAAAGACCCCTGGTGGCATGTCTGGTGGCGTAAGTGTGTCACACCTGCTCCCGCTCCCCCTCTCTGGCATTGGACTCACCTGGACTCCTTCACGTTGTTGATTAGCCCCTGTATATCTGTCTGTTCCTCGGTGGTGTTCCCTGTGTCCGCATGATTTGTTGTCATGTGTTCCTGTCCTGACGCTCTTCCTGTTCCGCTTCATGTCCGTCAGCTATTAAACCTTCCCTCCCCGTACCTGCCTCTCATCTCCTGCGTCGATCCTTACAAAGTGTGTGTGTCAGTGCTGTGTGTAAGTTGACTATGCAAACAATTTGGAATTTCCAACACCGCTCTGGCTATAAGGATGCTCTGACCCCCTATTTCAGTTTGTTTACCCAAAGCTCCAACCTGCTACCTTCTATCCACATGCAGCCGGCATGTGCTGTACGTCTCTTCCTTCAAACACGATGATCATCAATGTCTCTTCTGTTTCACTTGTTTTTAGTTCATAAGCTCATAATACCAGCAGCATCCTGTTCAAGTAGGGAGAGAGATGTTCTTTATTTCTCTATTATATTTTGTTATCTGCCACCAAAAGAATTTCATTACTTTTCGGTCTTTGCCGAGTTTCCAAACCACGTCAGCACCACCAGGCTTTTGATTTAAACCTTTGATGTTTTTGTTCTTGACAGAAGTGTTGCCCCGTTGCTAATGCCTCTTAATAGAAACATAATCGCAGTGCACAAAGGGAAGGATTACTTTTCACTTTATTGTGTCATTGCCTTTAGCACTTTAGCGCGACCTAAAGGTCCAAACATTTCATTTGTCTGGGCTCTCCCAGGGCCTGACACGGAGAGGAAGGGTGATACCGCTGGAGAATTGAATAGAGTGAGTCCTGCTGCCTTTAAGGGTTAAGGCAGACAGAGAGCTGTGATAGCAGAGGGTGAATGAAGCTTTGCAGCTATGGGCTCTCAATCAGAGATGGACAGAGCAGAGATGAAGGGGTTAAAGAGAGAGAGGGGGGACAGAGATGGAAGTGTGGATTAGAGAGAGAGAGAGAGAGAGAGAGAGAGAGAGAGAGAGAGAGAGAGAGAGAGAGAGAGAGAGAGAGAGACAGACAGACAGACAGACAGACAGACAGAGAGAGACAGAGAGAAGAGAGACAGAGAGAGACAGAGAGAGAGAGAGAGAGAACAGTAGCAGATGGGATATTGATCTGCTTGTGGGAGAGAGAGATTTTAATGAGTTGTGTTTGACAGTGTTAGGTTGGATGAGTGGTTAGTCACTCCTCAGTCGTGCGTACGTGCCTGGTTGCACACGTCAGTGTACTTTGAATTCCATAAAAGTTGCCATACACATACGCAAACACTATTCCCGGTCGGTGTAGCTCATGAGTGTCTGTGTGAGGCCGGGCATCCTAATTGTACTGTATATCAATCACTTGTAAATCTATATTTATATATGAGTTAAATTATGGCCCAATCATTACAGTGAGAGAGACAAGGACGGAACGCCTCTTTATGGGACCTAAGTGCTGTGTCCACCTCTATCTCTGGGATCTGCCACACACTGGGCTAATGAGATGGGCTAATGTAATGAAGAAGTACCTATACCTGGGGGACAGGACAGGACACCCCCTAGGGTTGACAGGGGATTATAACATTTGGGGGTGTCTGTCATTGTGTTGTGTTGGCATTGCAGGTGCCGGGTGGATATAGTGTCTCCCTTTAGAGATGGTTGGCTGGTATGACGTAGTAGAGCTCTGCTTAGTTTTAGCAGCATTAGCTAGAGAGAGCTTCTCTCTCTGCCACGCAGGGTCCCCTGGGGGTCCTCAGATCTAGTTTACACTGTTCTACTGCTGTCTTTTAATAGGTTGGCCCGTTAGCTGGCCTATCTACGAGGACCACCTCTGGAGAGCAGACCCACATTAGCCAGACCTGCACCCCACTCAGCAATGCAAGGGGTGCTAACCCTCACACTCTCTCTTGTTCTATACACACACACACACACACACACACACACACACACACACACACACACACACACACACACACACACACACACACACACACACACACACACACACACACACACACACACACACACACACACACACACACACAGTACCAGTCAAAAGTTTGGACACACCTACTCATTCAAGGGTTTTTCTTTATTTGTACTATTTTCTACATTGTAGAATAATAGTGAAGACATCAAAACTATGAAATAACACGTATGGAATCATGTAGTTACCAAAAATGTGTTTAACAAATCAAAACATATTTTAGATTCTTCAAAGTAGCCACCCTTTGCCTTGATGACAGCTTTGCACGCTCTTGGCAATCTCTCAACCAGCTTCACCTGAAATGCTTTTCCAACAGTCTTGAAGGAGGTCCCACTTATGTTGAGGACTTGTTGGCTGCTTTTCCTTCACTCTGTGGTCCAACTCTTCCCAAATCATCTAAATTGGGTTGAGGTTGGGTGATTGTGGAGGCCAGGTCATCTGATGCAGCACTCCATCACTCTCCTTCTTAGTCAAATAGCCCTTACACAGCCTGGAGGTGTGTTGGGTCATTGTCCTGTTGAAAAATAAAGGATAGTCCCACTAAGCGCAAACCAGATGGGATGGCGTATCGCTGCAGAATGCTGTGGTAGCCATGCTGGTTAAGTGTGCCTTGAATTCAAAATAAATCACAGACAGTGTCACCAGCAAAGCACCCCCACAGCATCACACCTCCTCCTCCACGCTTCACGGTGGGAACCACACATGCGGAGATCATCCGTTCACCTACTCTGTGTCTCACAAAGACACGGCAGATGGAACCAAAAATCTCAAATTTGGACTCATCAGACCAAAGGACAGATTTCCACTGATCTAATGTCCATTGCTCGTGTTTCTTGGCCCAAGCAAGTCTCTTCTTCTTATTGGTGTCCTTTAGTAGTGGTTTCTTTGCAGCAATTTGACCATTAAGGCCTGATTCACTCAGTCTCCTCTGAACAGTTGATGATGAGATGTTTCTGTTACTTACTCTGTGAGACATTTATTTGGGCTGCAATTTCCGAGGCTGGTAACTCTAATGAACTTATCCTCTGCAGCAGAGGTAACTCTGGGTCTTCCTTTCCTATGGTGGTCCTAATGAGAGCCAGTTTCAACATAGTGCTTGATGGTTTTTGCGACTGCAAAGTTATTTTCCAAAATGACTGACCTTTGTGTCTTAAAGTAATGATGGACTGTCATTTCTCTTTGCTCATGTGAGCTGTTCTTGCCATAATATGGACTTGGTATTTTACCAAATAGGGCTATCTTCTGTATACCACCCCTACCTTGTCACAACACAACTGATTGGCTCAAACGCATTAAGAAGGAAAGAAATTCCACACATTCAATTTTTAACAAGACATACCTAATTGAAATGCATTCCAGGTGACTACCTCATGAAGCTGGTTGAGAGAATGCCAAAAGTGTGCAAAGCTGTCATCAAGGCAAAGGGTGGCTACATTGAAAATCTCACATATAAAATATATTTTGATTTGTTTAACACTTTTTTGATTATTACTACATTCCATATGTGTTATTTCATAGTTTTGATGTCTTCACTATTATTCTACAATGTAGAAAATAGTAAAACTAAAGAAAAACCCTTGAATAAGTAGGTGTGTCTTTTGACTGGTACTTTTGACTGGTGCTGTACATGCATGGACATGCACACATGCACACACACAAGGAAACACACACAATGTCAACCATTGAACCATGTCATATGAATCCCACCTGAGTCATTGTCACACATTATTTCATGCAGGAGTGAAGAGCAGAGAAGGGTTGTTGTGCCCAGAGCAGGTTTGACCTGGTCCTACCAGCTCAGTGTAGTTTTCCATACCCCTATGCTACTGATTCAAATAGCATCACTGAGTCGACTCCCAGCCCATTAGTGCCAACGGTTTTATAGGAGAACCAAGGATGGAGAAAGAGAAATATCCAACGGGGAGGTGTGAAAGCCCCATAAATCAAAGTAGGTTCAAAACGATCTCTTTTTCCGCTCACTATCACTACAGTTCTACACACACACACACACACACACACACACACACACACACACACACACACACACACACACACACACACACACACACACACACACACACACACACACACACACACACACACACACACACACACACACACACACACACTGCAGCTGAGGGGAGGATGGCTTATAATAATGGCTGGAATGGAGTCAATATGGAACCCACCATCAGTTAAAATAAGGTCTCCTTTTGATTTAACCTTAGTTTAACCAGGTGAGTCAGTCAAGCACCTTCTTTTTAACACTGACGGCCTGGCTCTCTTGAAGCTTAAGAGCTGTAGTATTTCCCCTGTGCTTGTAGGCTCTGTGGGGGACAGGGAGTCCCATGGGGAGACACATACCGGCTGCAGCCCCACCTGTGGAGCCCATGAGTGGCCCTGTGACAGCTCATCAACAGCCCACGTCTGGGTCCCAAATGGCACCCTATTCCAATATAGTGGACTACCTTTGACCAGAGCCCACCCCGGTGCGCTACATATGGAATAGGGTGGCATTTGGGTTGCAATCCTGCCCTACAGAGCTGCTGAGAGGCCAGAAACAGTGGGACTGATACTTAAGGATACTGAACAATGGCTGCAACTGAGGAGAGTTGGAGAGGGTGGGAGAGGGGGGTAAAGTATAACAGGAGTAATCTCACATGCTGTGGCCCAGTATAAAAGCGTACATGTGAAAGTCACAGACGATCTTACGTAACTACAGAAGTGGGGCGATTGAAAGACTGGAAAATTACAAGTGGCTGTGTGTTATGTCATCTGGCCTTTCCCACCGTCATCCGCCCTGCTGCGACCGTCACCCAGCCGGATGTGTGTGTGTATGTGTATGAGAAATGCCAGCTGTGTGTCTGTGTGTTGACCCGTACACACTGTACATTATTTTTGGAAATGGCATGTGTGCATTGATGCTAGTCACAATAGCTGTTACTCACCCGACCCCTCTATGCGCTTATAACTGTATATACTCACCTTCTCTATAATCGACGGTGACCTTTTCCTGGAAGCAGCTTGACGGCATTCATTGGTCCATTACAGGAAGTCATGAATCACTCTAGCAGCCCTAGTAGTCTACAGGTAGGAGTGGCGGTAAAGAGGTTTAGGGTTAAACATTATCGTCTCTTCATTAACATGGGGAGGCCAGTTGTGTTGTTAGTAAGAGCTGAGTCACTCACACACACACACTCGGAGGGTCCATACACACACACACACACACATACTGTATAAATCATTTTGTTATACCACAATGACCTCAATTATCCAGCAACACCCTTTCAGCTCTAGGGCAAAAACACATACGCTTGCTCTATCCCCCTGTCTCTCTCTCGCTCTCTCTCTCGCTCTCTCTCTCGCGCTCTCTCTCGCTCTCTCTCTACCTTTTTGAGCTCCCTTGACATTTGTTATTTTAATTTATCTTGCTCCGTCTACCTCTCTGTTCTTTTCTGTCTCCTCTCTCTTCCTCTAAAGAACAACGACATCTCAGAGCTCACACCAGAGCCCTAGGAAGATCAGTCCTCTGCATACCTGGATTGGCAGTACGTATAAGACCAAGAAGCATCCCAGTATAGTAGCTGGGACATGAGCCTTGTTAGCATTTGGTCTGCTGTGCTCTGTCTTACCCACTCTTCCACCACCACCTCAGGCAGGCGGGCAGGCGAGGGGGTTGGTTTTATCTAGCAGAGGTATCCGGTGTCAGACAGGCTGACCAGCAGCAGCAGCCACAGCAACAACCAGAGCCCCTCGCCATGTCAGTGGAGAGAGAAGGAGACGTAGGGGGTCACACAGTGAGGGAGCCCTGCTGGGACGTCTCCCACTGAGGGCGTGGAGAGACGTCATTCAAGCTGAGCGCCATGATGAGATTACAAAACCCGGTGGGCACAGCCCGGTGATGTGGGGAAAGGGAAGAGTGATGGGCGAGAGAGAAAGAGGAAAACAATATGAGAGAGAGGGGGAGGTTGAGAGAGAAGGTCGTTAAGAAACAGAGGAGGGGGATCGAGGACAATGTCATGTCACTGTCAAGGAATGAAGAATGATATGTGGGGTGAACAGGATAAAGGGAGGAGAGGATGAAGTGGAATTGGAAGTGCGGGATGAGAGAGAGGGATAGAGGGGAAGTGAGGAGAGATACAGAACCGTCATGAGGAGATTATGATGTGTTGTGTGGCCCACCAAGCCTGTGCTTTGGCAACAGTGACCTGCTTGCACTGACGCACAGCTCCCAGACCCGGGAGGTTTTCCAAATGGAACCCTATTCCCTCTATAGTGTACTACTTTTGACCAGAGTTTTGACCGGAGCACATGGGGCTCTGGTCAAACGTAGTGCTCTACTGTATGTAGGGAATAGGGTGACATTTGGGATGCAGACCCTGTCTGCCCTGGTTAACTAGAGCAATGAGACTCGCAGGGTCAAACACATCCAGAGAGCAACTTCATGGAAAATAGAGAAGTGCTACTGATGTTGTGTGACACCATAAACAGAGAGGAGCAAAGGTTCAGGCTATGGCCAAGGTTGACTGATCTGGATCTAGAGCTGGTTACTAACTGGTTAAATCAACATTGTTTCAACTTCATTTGTCAACGTATTGTGACCTGTTGTCTACGTGGAAAATACATTGGATTTGAACAAAAAGTCATCAGCGTAAACTGTTGTTTTGAAGGTAAAATTTCAACCACGGGATTATGTGATGATGATAACCAATATTCAACACAGACAAACCTTGTTTAAAATATGTTTCATTTTCACATTTGAAACAACGTCATTTTCGACGTAATAGCCACTCTAAGAAAAAGAAACGTAGTCTGGGCAGCACCTCCTACTGGAGAGCACCTGAGAGGCTGCTGCCCTATATACTGTAGACTTGAAATCACTGGCCACTTTAACCAAGGAACACTAGTCACTTTAATCATGTTTACATATTTTGCACTACTCATCTCATATGTATATACTGTATTCTATTCTACTGTATTTTAGTCTATGCCGCTCCGACATTGCTCGTCCAAATATTTAGATATTCTTAATTCCATTTTACTTTAGATTGGTGAGTATTGTTGTGAAATGGTTAGATATTACTTGTTAGATATTACTGCACTGTTGGAGCTGGAAACACAAGCCTTTCACTACGCCCACAATAACATCTGCCAAACTCTTGTATGTGACCAATACCATGTGACTTGATTTGATCTACAGCTACCTCATAGGTCTCCCATCCAGAGTTTGAACCCAGCTCAACAAAGCTTAACTTCAATAATTGACACTGACTAATACCAATGTGCTATGGTGAGAACTATTATTGAGAAATGTCCACATAGAATAACTTAGTAGCAACAGTGAATCTAAGGGTAGTTTCAACAGAGCAAATTAATGATCAATCATATGTCGTCAATATTATACTATTTAGGCCTATATAGCATTTGGGAAGTAATTAACAGCTATAGTTTCAATTCAGCCCAGGATTCAACTAAAAATAGACAATACATATACAGTTGAAGTCGGAAGTTTACACACACTTAGGTTGGAGTCATTAAAACTTGTTTTTCAACCACTCCACGAATTTCTTGTTAACAAACTATAGTTTTGGCAAGTCGGTTAGGACATCTACTTTGTGCATGACACAAGTCATTTTTCCAACTATTGTTTACAGACAGATTATTTCACTTATAATTCACTGTATCACAATTCCAGTGGGTCAGAAGTTTACATACACTGAGTTGACTGTGCCTTTAAACAGGTTGGAAAATTCCAGAAAATTATGTCATGACTTTAGAAGCTTCTGATAGGCTAATATGACATCATTTGAGTCAATTGGAGTGTACCTGTGGATGTATTTCAAGGCCTACCTTCAAACTCAGTGCCTCTTTGCTTGACATCATGGGACAATCTAAAGAAATCAGCCAAGACCTCAGAAAGAATTCTGGTTCATCCTTGGGAGCAATTTCCAAACGCCTGAAGGTACCACGTTCATCTGTACAAATGACTCCGGACTGTAGGTCGTCGCTGGGGACTCCGGACCGTAGACCGTCGCCGGGGACTCCGGACCGTAGATCATCGCCAGAGGCTCCGGACTGAGAACCCCCGCTGGAGGCTCTGGACCGCCGACCGCCGCTGGAGGTTCCAGACCGTGGACCGTCTCAGGAGGTTCCGGACCGTGGACCGTCTCAGGAGGTTCCGGACCGTGGACCGTCTCAGGAGGTTGTGGACCGTCTCAGGAGGTTCCGGACCCTGGACCGTCGTAGGAGGTCCCTGACTGTGGACCGTCGTTTGAGGTTCCAGACTGGGAACTGTCGCCGGAAGCTCTGGACTGGGAACTGTCGCCAGAGGTTCCGGACTGTGAAACGTCGCCGGAAGCTCTGGACTGGGAACTGTCGCCGGAAGCTTGGTGCGTGGGGCCGGAACTGGTGGTACCGGGCTGGTGACACAGACCTCAGGACGAGCGCGAGGAGCAGGCACAGGACGTACTGGACTGAGGAGGCGCACTGGAGGCCTGATGCGTGGGGCCGGTACAGGTGGCACCGGGCTGGTGACACGCACCTCAGGGCGAGTGCGGGGAGGAGGCAAGGGACATACTGGACTGTGGAGGCGCACTGGAGGCCTGGTGCGTGGGGCCGGTACAGGTGGCACCGGGCTGGTGACTAGCACCTCAGGGCGAGTGCAGGGAGGAGGCACAGGACGTACTGGACTGTGGAGGCGCACTGGAGGCCTGACGCGTGGGACCGGTATAGGTGGCACCGGGCTGGTGACACGCACCTCAGGGCGAGTGCGGGGAAGAGGCACAGGACGTACTGGACTGTGGAGGCGCACTGGAGGTCTGAAGCGTAGAGCTGGTACAACGCGTCCTGGACAAATGACCACCTTCGCACGGCAAGTGCGGGAAGCTGGCACAGGACGCACTGGGCTGTGAAGGCGCACTGGGGATACAGCGCGTAGAGCCGGCGCAGGATATCCTGGACCGAGGAGGCGCACTGGAGACCAGGCGCGCTGAGCCGGCACAACCCGTCCTGGACAGATACACACTTTAGCACGACAAGTGCGAGGAGCTGGCACAGAACGCACCGGAGACACAGTGCGTATCACCGCAAAACATGGTGCCTGACCGGTCACACGCTCCCCACGGTGAGTACGGGGATTTGGCTCTGGTTCAATCCCCTCAACTTTCGCCGCCCACTCCTTGCTCAATCTGTCCCCATATTCCTCCTCGGTCTCTAACTCACCCCTCAGCGTAGCCGACCACTCCGTGTGCCCCCCCCCCCAAAAAAAATGTTTGGGCTGTCTCTCGGGCTTCTGTCGTGGCCGTGAACCCCGGTGTTGTCGTTGTTGTTCCCTCGCTGCCTCCACCTGCTTCCATGGCAGGCTTCTGTCTCCTGCCATAATCTCGTCCCACGTCCAGGATGTCCTCCACTCCTAGCTTTCCTCCTGGGCATGCTGCTTGGTCCGTTGTTGGTGGGATCTTCTGTCACGATCGTCATGATAACTGGACCAAAGCGCAGCGTGATCTGGGTTCCACATATTTTATTACTATGTGAAACTCAAAGCAAAACAAAACAATAAACGAACAAACGAAACGTGAAGAAAATGCAGTGCTCACAGGCACTACACAAAAACAAGATCCCACAAAGCACAAAGGGGAAATGGCTGCCTAAATATGATTCCCAATCAGACACAATGAAAAACAGCTGCCTCTGATTGGGAAAAATACCAGGCCAACATAGAAATATAATTACCTAGATGACCCACCCTAGTCAAACCCCGACCTAACCAACATAGAGAATAAAAAGCTCTCCATGGTCAGGGCGTGACAGCATCATGTTGTGGGGGTGCTTTGCTGCAGGAGGGACTGGTGCACTTCACAAAATTGATGGCGTCATGAGGGAGGAAAATTATGTGGAAATATTAAAGCAACATCTCATGACATCATTCAGGAAGTTAAAGCTTGGTCGCAAATGGGTCTTCCAAATGGACAATGACCCCAAGCATACTTACAAAGCTGTGGCACAATGGCTTAGTGACAACAAAGTCAAGGTATTAGAGTGGCCATCACAAAGCCCTGACCTCAATCCTATGGCAAATTTGTGGGCAGAACTGAAAAAGCGTGTGCAAGCAAGGAGGCCTACAAACCTGACTCAGTTACACCAGCTCTGTCAAGAGGAATAGGGCAAAATTCACCCAACTTATTGTGGGAAGCTTGTGGAAGGCTACCCGAAACGTTGACCCAAGTTCAACAATTTAAAGGCAATGCTACCAAATACTAATTGAGTGTGTGTAAACTTCTGACCCACTGGGAGTGTGATGAAAGAAATAAAAGCTGAAATAAATCATTCTCTCTACTTTTATTCTGACATTTCACATTCTTAAATAAAGTGGTGATCCTAACTGACCTAAGACAGGGAATTTTTTACGAGGATTAAATGTCAGGAATTGTGGAAAAACTGAGTTGAAATGTATTTGGCTCAGGTGTATGTAAACTTCCGACTTCAACTATAGGCCTAGGGTTTCAAGCTTTGGTTGATTTCAAATGGAATCTACAAGCTAATAATAAATATGTGGGATTCACTTCTCCATTCAACCAAAAATAAAAGTTAAAGAATAGAGATTCAACCGTATGTAGATTTTTGGTTGAAATGAACACAGAAATACAACAAATCAATTGTTAATTAATTTGTAGACAAGTTGGAATTAAAGCCAAGCTCAGTGGCACCGATGGGGCTATCCATGCAGAAGATGCATCTCCTTAGAAAGTTGATACTGGGTTGCGTTGTCAACAAAACACAATTCAACATTACTTTTGTAAGACAGCAAATAGCCTAATGTGAAGGCCATTTTCCAAACTAATGTAGCAATATTAATTTAACCTTAAAATGAGTAACACATCCATGGCCACAGTTTGAGGTTACTGTAACAATAAATGTCTTCTTATGTAATCATAAAAAGCGTGCATGTTCAGGTTCGCAGGTCTGTGGAAATCTTCACAATTGCTATAATAATCCGCATAGAATCTAAAACAGCATTGATCCCTTGCACCATGTACTTTAATGTAATCTCAACTAACTGCAATCCAGGTCATTTGAACATGCTGCTTGATCAAACACAGTGATAACACATTAAGTTAAGTATAAATAAAGTATTAAGTACTTTAAGTATAAATACACAAAACATCTGACATTGTATTCCCATTTGAACTTGTATGTGCTTTTAAATGGTTGGAAGCGCAGTGATAACACATTTAAGTGACAACTAAACCAAATATCAGGCATTGATCTTTTCATTGGAATTTGGTTGTAATTTTAGATCAGGGGTTCTCAAACCTTTTGGGGCCGGGGACCCCTTTTGTGTTAGCAAATTCATTAGAGACCCGTTCATAATCAGAACACAATTCGAGTGCTTTAACAATAGCCTACAAGGAGTTTTACTATGACGTCTGCAGTACATGGCTGGAGGACGTCTCGGGCCCGGGGAAAGACCATTTAAAGGCCTCCTGGTATCAGAGAGAACATTTAGCAGTTTTCAATCAAATTTCCTGTAATTCTACACATTTTGTCATGGGACAGAAATATTTTTTGACTGTTGCAGCTTTGAGGGTGATAACCTGCCATTCAACACTGAGAAAAAACTTTTAAAGCTTAAATTACAGTGCATTTATGTAAAATAAAAAATAATAAAAACTTGGGGGTGGGGGGGTAGTATTGAATAGAAAAATGTATAATTGGTGGAGTACTGTAGATACCAATATCCCTGTGAGCCTCCCAGGCTCGTGTTGCCCAGGATTAAGAACATACTTTGTAAGCATTTCACAGTTCGTCTACACCTGTTGTTTACGATGCAAGTGAAATTGGATTTGATTTGATTGATTTGATTGTAAATTAATTATTTTACTGTGTATTTTTTTTACACACTTTTAACTTATTCCACAGATTGTCACGATCGTCTTCGTGAGAGAGAGTGGACCAAGGCGCAGCGTGTGGAAAATACATCTTCTTTTATTGAGAAGAGAGAGAAAACACGAAACGAACACTATACATAAACAGAAACAAAACAACAAACGACCGTGAAGCTACAAACGTTAGTGCACAGACAAGCAACAAACGTTCAACATAGACAACACCCCACAAAAGCCTACTGCCTATGGCTGCCTTAAATATGGCTCCCAATCAGAGACAATGAATGACAGCTGTCTCTGATTGAGAACCAATCTAGGCAGCCATAGACATAACTAGACAACACTACTCTACTCTGCCCCATACACATACAACACCCCTAGACATTACAAAACACATACCTTCCCCATGTCACACCCTGACCTAACTAAAAAACATAAAGAAAACAAAGAATACTAAGGCCAGGGCGTGACACAGATACTTGGCCAAAAGTCTTTTAATCTGTTGTTAATAATATTACCCCCAAAAAATGTATATTAAAAAAAGGATATATATTTAAAAAATTGAGATCTGGCGGTGGACCCCAATTTGACAACCTCTGTTTTCGATGGTTAAAAATAATATTGTTAACACATTGGGAACTCCACATACCTTTGGCTGTCTTTTTGAGTGGGGGGAAAATAGGTTGGACTCTCATTGATCAACTTACTAAATATTACCCAATTGTGTGCCCAGTGAGGAGACTTGTCATGAACTTCTCTGTTTGACTTTCCAGGCTTCCATCCATATTGTACTGCGCTATTCATCTGACCTGAATGCATGTATCCAAAACAACTTACCACAGCTAGTTAGCAAACTGTTTTCTGCTTGATCTATTTTAGACTGTTGGAGACTGTGTGCTTGCGAGTGTTGTTGCCAAACCTTCACAGTGGGGTCTACCTGGAATTAAAACTACAGAACAGAACGCCCCATAAACCGTTCTCCTTGACCCTCTCTCTGCATTCCTTCCATTGTCAAATTAATTAACCTTGTACTGTAGCTTAAGAATGCCAGTGCTGACAGAATGAGAGAGCCGTCTGTCGCATACTGTGAGCACCCAGTTAGAGTGGGTAGCAGGTTACCCATTGGTTACCCGTGTACTACAGGATATAGAGTAAACAGGAAACTCAAGGGGAGTGAGCTCCAGTCTGCCTGCCACTGGTCTAGAGAGGCTGGAGAGAGGAGGGGAGAGAGGAGGAGAGAGGAGGGCAGTAACACTAACCTGATGCTGGGGTTAGATTCCGCCAATCTCCCCCCTTATGAAAAATACTAATAACATTGCACACATGAGGCCACTAGAGGGCGCTTTGGTCATTCAACTGCAGGAAAGGGATCTATGTGACATAATTGGATGTCCTCTGTTCTGATGACCAATTGTTGACCCCTAACCTCTGACCCCTGACCTGTCCCGACAGTACTCAGACTTGACTCTTTGCCTGGAGTCAAATTAGGAGAACTGGACGCATTACAAGCCCCGATGAGATGGCTGGCACCCAAAATACCGAATTTCTATTTGCATGTTAGAAACATTCTATACAGAGACTTGATTTATGAGTTTTTAACACTTCATCAAGAGCTTAGCAAGTCACTCAGGGTATTGGTGGCAACGTTGGCTGGGACTTTGTTGTTGTTTACTCTTCAGCACAGCCTCACACAGAAATAAACGATGTTGGATGATTCTCTACTTCTCTCTCGTGCGTGTCTAGATCCGGCGTCGGCGGCCTACACCTGCAACACTGTTCAGAGTGGCAGACCAGTGTTCTCCTGAGGATGATCAGTCCAGCCATCAGGTAACAGAGCGCCCCTAGTACCTCAGAGGATAACTGCATGTCACCCTACAGTCATATGAACGGTTGTGTTATTTCAAAACTGCAGGCCACATTCAACTTGTTCTTCCTTCCACAGTGGATTGTAGGAGAGAATGGGGTACTCAAGCCCAAGCGAGTCAACCCAAATGTGTATCAGCCACCATCCCTGAAAGGTAAGAGTATAACTGACTGAGTAAGTCGTGTATACATGTCCTCTGTATGGTGAATTATCCCTGTGTTGATACTGTGTTTACCTTGCTTTACTGTTCTGTTGCCTCCTGATTGTATTATTTGTGAAATGGGGGCAGTGGGATCAGATGCACGTGACAAATTAATACAAGTCACGTCAATCAGCTGGAGTGTCTTTATAAGAGTAGGTTCTATACTGTATCTACGTGCAAGAGGGATTTCTTCTATAGAAATGTATACACATGTTTTGTTTCTATGCACATAACGAGAGAGAGAGAGCTAGAGAGAGAGTGAGAGAGAGAGAGAAAAAGGGAGAGTGATAGATTAGAGAGTGTGACAGCTGTGAGACACTGAGTGAGTCTGTGCAGCTCTGGATCATCCAGGATTACCAAAGGAGTGTATACAGCTGCAGATACACACACACACACACACACACACACACACACACACACACACACACACACACACACACACACACACACACACACACACACACACACACACACACACACACACACACACACACAGTTCTAAATGTTGCTTCATACTTGTTGTTGCACGCAGAGCCATAAACATAGAGCATGTGCTAGTAAGACCAGAAAAAATCTATTTGGAGGCTTGTCAGTAGATGTTAATTAAAGGGGGATTACTGTATGCATGTAGAGTGTTATTATAATAACCCACTCTGTGTTCCTGTATCAGTATACCATCCTTCATTAGTTCAGCCAGGCTCAGAGAGAGAGAGAGAGAGAGAGAGAGAGAGAGAGAGAGAGAGAGAGAGAGAGAGAGAGAGAGAGAGAGAGAGAGAGAGAGAGAGAGAGAGAGAGAGAGAGAGAGAGAGAGAGAGAGAGAGAGAGAGAGAGAGAGAGAGAGAGAGAGAGAGAGAGAGAGAGGTGAGTCAGCATTGTTTAGAGAGCAAAAGAACAGGGGACCAGACAGGAGAAATGAAAGGATAAAAACAAATGCAGGAAAGAGAAAAGGACACAGATGTATAATACCAGTCCATTACAAACTACAAAACATGAAAGTGCTGGCTATTCTGCCCCTCAATTTGTCTAACTGTCTGTCTGTCTGGTTGGGTGGCTGGCTGCTTATCTGTCTGTCTGGCATGCATCTGAAAGCCCGTATGAAGCATGGTAACGTTGACAGTGTTGAAGCTATCCCTCACTCCCTTTGTCCCTGTGTTTGTCCCTGTGTTTGTCCCTGTGTGTGTTCCTGTGTATCCTGTGTGTGTGTATGTGTGCGTCCAGCCGTCCAGAAGATGGCTGAGGCACACATGCAAAACCTGGGTGTCTACCCCCCCTTGGAAGACCCCTTTGAGGGGGAGGAGTACGATGACTACCCCTGTCATGAGGAGAGGGAGGAAAGATTCCCCACCAAAGCTGCTGGTGAGATAGGGATTCCATACACTGTCAAGCAGTAACACACTATATACACTCACTCATGTAATCGCATTGATGCTTTGACCAATGGTGTAACCAGCTTACATGTTTAGCTGTGTGTATAGCCATTGTTATTCAGTGCCCACTTTTCAGTCAAATGGGCTGAATGTTTCACTATGCCGTGTTCAAAACAGCAGGGCCTCAGATAAACTCCTCTCTGCAGACAAGTAGCTGTGATATTAGCACATATTAGCATCACTCCACCAAATCTATCAGAGAGCACCACAGACCTCCCTGTGCTCCCATCCTGCCCTGTGCCAGTCAGGGGCCAGAGATGCCTAGCCACGGCTAACAGGCTAACAGTCTGCTCTCTCTGTGGCATCAGTACGGATGCTGGGCTGCCAGCCCAGATGGCAGAGCTTCCTAATGAAATCCCTCCTGTAGCATCGTTAAACGCTGTTTCATTGGCTATTACTGTCATCATTTTTCTATAAATCTGTCGTTTGAACGCAACACGGCTGCAAAGTGACTGTAGTGTCACACATCGCGAGACAGGGACTCTTAAAGATACATTGAAGTAGACTGTGATTATCCTCACTAGAGCAATTGCCTAATTATGCCTGCATACACGTGCACATTTATGCAGTAGTCACTTTCATATGTACTGGTATGATTCAGACTTGATTCAGACCATGTTTCACACACATGTATTTCTACACACACACTCACAGGAGGCACATGCCTGACCAGGAAATGACAAGTAGAACCAGATTACCATAGACTAGTTTGGGAGTAGAGTTATTATGATGTCCCATGAATTGATTAACCTCTTTTCCCTAGTGTTGTTTGTTTCAAAATCCACAAATCTAAGTAGTCTTCAAGCTTACTTGTGTAAAAGGTTAGTGGTTTGATTTGAAGGAGACCAGTGTGTGCTGCTGTTCTTTGACGTCACCTCTTGTCTCCATAGACCCCCAAGCGACCAGCACCATAGACCAATCAGAGAAGCCGGATGAAGGGGAAGAGGAGGAAGAGAAAGAGGAGGAAAAGACAGAAGAAAAGACAGATGAGAAGGCAAAGAAAGTGCGCAAAAGTGTTAAGTTTTAACACTACTTTGGAAAAGAATTATGAAGGGAGAGAGATGGTGGCAGATGTGTGAATGATTGAGTGAATGAATGAGTGATTTTAATGTGTGAACGTGTGAGTGAGAAAGAGAGCTTCTAAGTTTGGATGGTAAGTATTAAAATTAAATGAATGAATGAATGAATGTAGGTAGGTACTGTCGGCAAATCTGTGAGCAAAAAATCTGGAAAGAGAGTGGGAGAGAGAGAGGGGGAGAGAGGGAGAGAGAGAGAGGGGGAGAGAGGGAGAGAGGGAGAGAGAGAGAGAGGGAGAGAGAATGTATAATAGATATGGCCCTTGTGAAGAGGTGAGGAGTGGCTCCTTAGAACTAATAAGACTAGTGGATAGGGCAAGGTCACTGTGACCTTGAGGTCCCTCACTGCAACGCTAGTCTTCTCTTCCATGTCAGGGGAACCATTCATTCACAACTCACTTTCTTACTTTGCTCTTTAATGTTACAAAGCAATGGAATAATGGCTAGAAATAATTACACGACACTCAAAATAACTGTAAACGGACAAACGCTGATGAACAGCTTCAGTATAGAGCACACACACACACGCACACGCACACGCACACACACACACACACACACACACACACACACACACACACACACACACACACACACACACACACACACACACAGAAGATATCATCTCACTATCGGTTCAGACTATATTCTAAAGCTGCCCCATTACTGTGCAGACATGATAATACAGACTCCCACATGGGTTCCTTTTAAAATCACAAAGACCTGTATTATGTGTACCAAATTTCACTCTGGCCTAGATTGGATATCTCTGCAGCATAATCATATTAAGATCTTGTTCTTGGAAGAAGTGAGCAGCTGCTGCCATCTTGTGGCAAGATAGGGGATGTAGAATAACCGGAGTGTGCGTATTGACATGGATTCACATACAATAAACTGTGTACTGCATAGGCCTTCAGATAATATGCATCTATATAATTGAAATGATCTAGATTTGTAATGTATTTGAAACATTTATTTGTGATGCATTTGAAGTTATTTTTGGTGTCCATCAAAGCTATTTGTGTCAATGATGTACTCTGGGTGTATGTGAGGATGCCATGCTTTTATAAAAGTAGTCCAATGTAGTTTTTTTGTGAGAAAGAAAATGTATTAGTTTTGTATCCAGAATCAGATTCGTATTGTTTGTTTGTTTAAATAATTTCCTGTCTAAAGATGCATTAATCAACTTAGCTGTATACGGTCTCTTTCTGTTGAACAATTGTCACAACGTTTAGTAACCTTTTAGTCACGACTTGGATAACTGTGTTTTTCATATTCTCATGAAAAACAACGCAGACAATACAATACATAGTGACTCTCTTTCTCTCTCTCTCTCTTCCCGCTGAAATGGAATGACACATTTGAATATTAAAATATTCACCCTCGGAATGTCATTATCATCATATTCTCATTGATAATGTCAATCTAATAAACAGTTTTCTTTATTTCCATCACATCTGTTCTCCAACTGCAGGATTGCTTGAGTCAGCGGAATACATTTTGGTAGTGTCACAGCTGAATGTCTCAATCTGTACCAACTGTTAATATATAGTCATTGTTTTGATTCTCTTTTTGTTGGACAATTGAACTTTTGTATGCTCTTTTCTCTTGCCTGGGTGTATGGGCTGGGCAGCCCTTTAAAGTTTTGAGACATATGGCACCTACTCCCTCCATTCTCTCACTGTCTGGCTGGAGTGAGCATCCTCTCCTTCTCCAAGTCTCTCTATCCTCCACGGTCAATAGGCGAGTGCCATGGCAAGAATGAACTTGAATCGATAATATTCTTCTTTATTTCATTCTTTTTTCTGTACTTGTTAAAGATGTAGACATTTCAATGTGAGCCACAATAACAATATCTAAATAAACACATTTTCCTGATTTGAAATGACTTTGTGTGTGTGTGTGCGTTCATGCCTGCATTCCTTGTGTGTATGTGTGTCTGTGATGAACATACAAAGTAATCCTCACAGTAATACACAAGGACACAGCTTGGATGAAGGAATTCGATTTGTTCTGGTGTGTGAAACTAATCCTAAAACTTTGAAAATATGCTTTTTAAAATAACATATATGACCTTAATTATAGGTACTACTGCACCGCATAAAATGATTGAAACAAGTGGTCCGTATTTCACAGCCTATGACGGAATGAATGAACACTACCCACATTCCAGAAGGAATTCTGATACTTGGAATGCTGTCTGGTTGCTTCTCAGGTGGTATGTTCTTCAAGTGGAGTATGTCAGAAAACACTCGCATGGAAAACAAAACTGTCAAAGTCAGCTGGCAAATTAAAAACAGGCTTCCTAGAAAGTATGCTAATTAATTTCTTTGGACTGATAAATTATTGCATCAACAGACAAATATAATGGTAGGTCCTTTAATATTGCATTTGTAGTTTAAGTAGCCTAATGCTACTGTTGTCAGATTAAAAACAAATAGCTAACATCGTACAACCATAGACATTAAAACAAGATTACCCCAAATCTAAACCGGAAGTGAGATAGTGACCCATTTCATGTAAAAGGTATTCCCGGAAGATACGTTTCGTCGATGATGATGTACTAAATTAGGTGAGTTAAAGGCTCAGGACTACAGTTTTCCTTATAACATTCAAACCAATTTCGTGTGGTCATTGTTCAGATGTGACATTTGTGTCCTATTTATTTATGTTTAATTGTAATATATTCATGAGAATGGGGTGTATACTGTGGCTATGTTGTTAGCTAGCTAATGGTAATACTAAAGCCAGCGCTAGCACTGTTGTTTTCTCCACTTGTAATGCAAGCCTAAATCAATTAAATATTACCCCCAGTATTATATACTAATTGTACATGTGTGTACGTAAACGGAACCTGCATGTATTGCTAAGCCAGTTGTAGCTTGCCAGTTTCAGTTTAGCTGTCAGCTAGCTAGCTGGTTAGCTAGCTATCTACTGTAGCTAGTTAGCTATATAAGTTACCTAGTTATTGTACAGTTTTAGTACGATTTCTAATGCAGTGATTTGTGTCGACTGGTTGGTCAAATTGGTCACTTATGTAATGTGGCTGGCGGTACACAGGCCAGATCTCAGGGTTAAGTTGTTTGTCTGTAGGAGGGTAATTTAGCCTAATGTGTTCAGTCTTCAACCCCAATGCTAATTGATGCATTCTAAGCGAATCAATACTGTAAATAGGCCTTCTCAGAATCAGATAAATCAACAGCATTTATTGTTATCTCTAACAGTCCAATGTTCAAAGTATCTGCTGTTTACTTTATTAGAGGGTGGGGCCGGCCGGCCATCACAGTGAAGATCAAGTCTTGTTGATTGACAACATCTATCTTTACCTTTTCCGTGCATGTATGCCTTTTTACTGAAAACACTTATGTTAAGTTTTCCTTGTGAGGTATTTACATTTTAATTCAATCACTTTTTGACAGGACCCCTTTTAATTTTAACGAAATCTACACATATTTGCCCATGGTAGAAGTGGTCAGAAAGTGCCTTTTTGGACCTGAATGCCAAAACATCCAAGAGATGAAGGTGCTCAAATTTGACCCATTTTTGCATACCATCCATATCTTCCTCACTGGAAAAGATAAATGGTTGAGATTGATATCATTTAAAAGCTTACAAACAGGGTATTGGGAAATTCAGAAGATCATCAGGCAATCATTTTGTATGATCTATTGTCTAGAATAGAACATCATTATTGATGATGATGATCAAATCAAATGTTATTGGTCGCCTATACACATAATTGTGTATAGGGGATGAAATACCTCATCCCCATATTGTTATTTATCTTCTTCCTCTTTTGCACCCCAGTATCTCTACTTGCACATCATCATCTGCACATCTATCACTCCAGTGTTTAATTGCTAAATTGTAATTATTCCGCCTCTATGGCCTATTTATTGCCTTACCTCCCTACTCTTCTACATTTGCACACACTGTACATAGATTTTTCTATTGTGTTATTGACTGTACGTTTGTTTATGTGTAACTCTGTGTTTATGTTTTTGTCGCACTGCTTTGCTTTATCTTGGCCAGGTCGCAGTTGTAAATGAGAACTTGTTCTCAACTGGCCTACCTGGTTAAATAAAGGTGAAATAAAAAATACAAATAATTAGCAGATGTTATTGCGGGTGTAGCGAAATGCTTGTGTTCCTAGCTCCAACAGTGCTGTAATATCTAACAATACACACAACAAGCAAATCTAAAAGTAAAAGAATGGAATTAAGAAATATAGATAAAAATTAGAACAAGCCATGTCTGAGTCCGGAGTATAAATATTGTGCGTGTGTGTGATGTATAGACAGTATATGGATAGAAAATGTAATATATCTGAAGAATACATAGGATACAATAGTATATGTACAGCAATAGTTGAATAAGATGGCCTTGACTAGAATACAGTACTCTGCATTCGGAAAGTATTCAGACCCCTTAACTATTTCCACATTTTGTTACGTTACAGCCTTGCTCTAAAATTGATTAAATACATTTTTTCCCTCATCAATCTACACACAATACCCCATAATGACAAAGCGAAAAGATTTTTTGAAATTTTTGCAAATGTATTAAAATAGAAATACCTTATTTACATAAGTATTCAGACCCTTTGCTATGAGACTCGAAATTGAGCTCATGTGCATCCTGTTTCCATTGATCATCCTTGAGATGTTTCTACAACTTGATTGAAGTCCACCGGACACCCTTTAAAATTAGTGGGTTCAGCTATTTCAGCCATACCCGTTGCTGACAGGTGTATAAAATTGAGCACAAAGCCACACAATCTCAATAGACAAACATTGACAATAGAATGGCCTTATTGAAGAGCTCGGTGACTTTCAACATGACACCGTCATAGGATGCCACCTTTCCAACAAGTCAGTTTGTAAAATTTCTGCCCTGCTAGAGCTGCCCCAGTCAACTATAAGTGCTGTTATTGTGAAGTGTAAACGTCTAGGAGCAACAACGGCTCAGTCGCAAAGTGGTAGGCCACACAAGCTTAGAGAACGGGACCGCCGAGTGCTGAAGCGCGTAAAATCGTCTGTCCTTGGTTGCAACACACAAGCCTAAGATCACCATGCGCAATGCCAAGCGTCGGCTTGAGTGGTTTAATGCTCGCCATTGGACTCTGGAGAAGTGGAAACGCGTTCTCTTGAGTGATGAATCACACTTCACCATCTGGCAGTCTGACGCACGAATCTGGGTTTGGCGGATGCCAGGAGAACACTACCTGCCCCAATGCATAGTGCCAACTGTACATTTTGGTGGAGGAGGAATAATGGTCTGAGGCTGTTTTTCATGGTTCGGGCTAGGGCCCTTAGTTCCAGTGAAGGGAAATCTTAACGCTACTGCATACAATGATATTGTAGCCGATTCTGTGCTTGCAACAGTCTGGGGAAGGCCCTTTCCTGTTATGCCCCCGCACACAAAGCGAGGTCCATACAGAAATGGTTTGTGTCGATCGGTGTGGAAGAACTTGACTGGCCTGCACAGAGCCCTGACCTCAACCCTATCGAACACCTTTGTGATGAATTGGAATGCCGACTGCGAGCCAGGTCAAGTGATTAGGCCTCTCTAATGCTCCTGTGGCTGAATGGAAGAAAGTCCCATCAGCAATGATTCAACATCTGGTGGAAAGCTTTCCCAGATATTCTGTTGTAGCAGCAAAGGGGGGGACCAACTCTATATTAATGCCCATCATTTTGGAATGAGATGTTTGACGAGCAGTTGTCCACATACTCTTGACCATGTAGTGTATGAGAATATGAAAAAAATCGTCATTTGTGTTTTTAGAATTTACGTTAATGGTTTAAAAAGAAAATTTGATTTAACTTTTTTTTCTAAGAAATAGTCAAATAGTTCAACACTGTTTGTAAGCTTTTAAATTATAGCAAACTCCACCGCTTCTGGCAGACCAGCCCAACATGAGTTCCCCCTTATCCTTGCACTTTCACTGGCCACACCTCACCATTACTCCCCCTCTCTCTGTCCCAGGTGGATCGGCCCCTCTCTCAGTAGGAATGCCGGGCGGAGTGGACTATGGGGAGTTTGGGGGGAGCCTTCCTGCCATCGCCTCTCTGAATGCGTCCTACTCCACCACTGTATCCCTCCCCTCCTCCTACTACCTGGTGGTGCCCCCTGGGGAGAAGAAGGTCATCTCGGACGTCCGTCGCACCTTTTGCCTCTTTGTCACCTTTGACCTCCTCTTCATCTCCCTGCTGTGGATCATCGAGCTCAATGTGAGTTCACTCCTTGTCAATCTATTTCCACTCTCATTTTATTTATTTTATTAAACCTTTTATTTATCTAGGCAAATCAGTTAAGAACAAATTCTTATTTACAATGACGGCCTACCCCAGCCAAACCCTAAACCGGACGACGCTGGGCCAATTGTGCGCCGCCCTATTGTGCGCCGCCGGGACTCCCAATCATGGCCGGGTGTATTATAGCCTGGAATGGAACCAGGGTCTGTAGTTAGTCCTCTAGCACTGAGATGCAGTGTCTTAGACCGCTGTGATACAGCCTGGAATGGAACCAGGGTCTGTAGTTAGTCCTCTAGCACTGAGATGCAGTGTCTTAGATCGCTCGGGGACCCATGTATTGTTGCTTTCTTTTATGTGTCTCACCTGTTGGTCTCTGCCCCTTGTTTTTGACAATTTTTCTGTGTCACTCTCCATACTTATTTTCACTGTTCTACATTATGCCAATTGTGTATATTGTGTGTGTACCACAGGGTATACACTGAGTATACCACACATTAAGAACCCCTTCCTCTACAAGGTGTCGAAAGCGTTCCGCAGGGATGCTGGCCTTCCCTTTCCTGTGTTGACTGTCAAGTTGGCTGGATGTCCTTTGGGTGGTGGACCATTCTTGATACACACGGGCAACGTTGATTGTGAAAATCCCAGCAGTGTTGTAGTTCTTGACACAAACCGGTATGGCTGGCACCTACTACCATACCCTGTTCAAAGTAGGGCTGGGCAGTATACCGTATTTTACTATATACCGGTATTTATGCACGGCCGTTTGGGTTTTTACTTTACCTTCTATAAAGCAATTTGAATGTTTGGTTTGTTAAATGTGATACGCAGTGTGTAACGTCCATTTTTATAGTTTACTCTGCTACCTGAGTCACCTTTCTCTGCTCTCTCTCTCCATGCCGCTTTCAACACAGCCCTAGTTCCACCCCCTGTCACTCAAGGAACGCATTTGTTGTTGCTTGACAACGAGACACTTTCGTTCAGTCTGCATGGTCAATACAGCACATGCAACAATGTTGATGACAACGATGTTTCCACTTTGATCTTAATATAAATCCACAAGCGTTCTATAATTACAATATCAGCTTGTGTTTCTTACATCTGCAAACAGCTAGTTTGTATTTTCTTAGCAGGTTAAGCTAAATCGTGTTAGCCACTAATGCTAATAACTTGTTAGCTGGCTAACTAGCTAATAAAAGTACCGAGTCGGAGCAAACGTAGCCAGCTAATAGAGCCTGATACCAGTACTGGTGGAGGCTTAAATCAGCATGTTGTTTGTGCAACAGTATCTTCTAAATCAAAGAGGAATAGGCGAAGCATGAATATGTACATGAATAAAGATTTAATGTAGCCAAAGATTATAGGGTACCCTAGGAAACACTGAATATCACTTTGGTTCCTACACTGTCACAATAACTCGTCCATGGCATTTTCATTCGTTGTCATGCCAAACAACACTGTATTCAAAGTGCCCACTATTATTTATATTCGAACTACAGAATTATGATAATATCGCTATTGCAACATTTGGTTAAAAATACGGCCTAGTATTTTTGCCAATATCGTGGCAGTGTGGAAACTCTCAAATGAGTGCAGGAAATTATTTTAGGTTGAAGTTGAATTGAACAATATAAAACAATCCGAATGGATAAAGACTAATTTGAAATAATTTAGAATATATGTGTTACCACCTTAGGGTCACGTACTACCATAAAGCAAATTTTGAACTTTAACTTTTCAAAAACATAAAATACTGTCAAAAATGTGAAAAATACCATATGATATGATATTTAGGCCACATCGCCCAGCCCCTGTTCAAAGGCACTTAAATATTTTGCATTGCCAATTCACCCTCTGAATGGCATACATACACAATCCATGTCTCAATGCTTAAAAATCCTTCTTTAACCTGTCTCCTCCCATTCATCTACACTGATCTGAAGTGACGTCAATAAGGGATCGTAGCATTCATCTGGTCAGTCGGTCATGGAAAGAGCAGGTGTTGTCGATGTTTTGTACACCCAGTGTATTGCTCTTATCACTTTACCACTTCCTTAAAAATGTGAACAAGATTGCTAGATTCCCAGCAGCGCTGTTAATAGTTTACTTTCGGTTATTTTCTCTGTGTGTGTCAATTATGTTCTCTAGTTATGACTGTTCCCTAATGATGATGTATGTATGTTATAGGAAGAGATGGCCTCTGGCTGCATGTTTACTGAATGGTTCTACTCTTGCCTTGTCCCACTGCAGATCCAGAACTCCATTTGGCAGAGCCTTGAGCTGGAGGTTGTCAAGTACAGCTTCCAGTCCTCCTTCTTTGACATCTTTGTGAGTGTAAACGATCAAGCTTTAATAATCGGTCAGAAAGTCGTACGTTTGACTGAACGTACTGTCAAGGTGACTCGCATGCCGACGCTTGCCTGTATTGAAAGCTAAGTCAACATGGCCAGCTCTCATGACCACATACGGAATTAACTTGGTAGTTTTACTCTTATCTTGTTTGTCTTTTTTTCTCCACCACAGCTCCTTGCCTGGTTTCGTTTCCTGTGTCTCCAGTTGGGCTATGCTGCTCTGCGTCTGAGGCACTGGTGGGTCATTGCGGTAAGAGCGCTCCTTGAGACAGACCCGACAGCCTGGTACCTAGATGGACTGATGGTCATATGTGGTGTGTGCTGACTGCTCTCACCCAATACCAGCTGTTGTTTTTAACAGTGTTTCATTCTCATAGATCACCACTCTAGTGACCAGCTCCTTCCTTGTAGCCAAAGTCATTCTCTCCAATGTGAGTGCCTCCCTCTCTCCTCTTACCAGAAACAGTTTTGATTGAGCTCCACACTTGTCTGTGTTCCCGAGCCACTTCACATTTTCACTTCTCTATTCAATAAGAACATGAGTATATTGTCAGTTTGTCTGCAGTTGACCGTTACTGTGTACGCAGCATGGTGGGGATTGTACATTCAAATCTATTATGATCCGAGTTAAGTCTTTCTTCTGCCCTCTGTGTCAACGCGCCGTGTCGACAGCCTGAAAGCCACACACCCCTACAATCTCTTCGCTATTTATTCATAACGAAGGGGAAGGAGACAAAGTGTTGCTTTTGTCAAGATACCTGCCCAGCGTCACATCTCGGAAATGGCAGAAGTAGTAGTGTTTATTCAAATGCAATATGGCTGTCTACACATGTGTATGTTAGAGTACCAAATGCCACCCTTTCCTCTATAGTGCATTACTTTTGACCAGACCCTTATGGACCCTGGTCACATGTAGTGTGCTAAATAGGGAATAGGGTGCCATTTGGGATGTAGCCTATATATACACCACTTGTCTCAGACTGACATGTCATTCCTCACACAGCTGCTATCCCAGAATGCCTTTGGCTACGTGTTGCCCATCACATCCTTTGTGGTGGCGTGGCTGGAGACGTGGTTCCTGGACTTCAAGGTGCTCTCCATAGAGGCTGGTGATGAGAGAGGTGAGTCACAGAGAGATGGATACATTTGAATGGTCCGGGGGTTTCCATTGACCATGTTTGTTCTGTCATTTTGCCAGAGCACATGCATTTGCAAAATAAGGTCTGGGCCCTCAGGAAATCCCCTCAGAAGGGAGAAGTGGGTTGTATTGGACAGACAAGTAGGATGGAATGATGAGATGGATACATTTGCAATAATGGAATGGACAAAGAGGAGAGGAAGATATGTGGTCTTTTACTTCTCCCTTTACGGTCTGTGTCTCCCTCAGCCTACCTAGCAGCAGTGAACGCAGCGTCGGAGCGAGCTCCCATGATCTACCCTCGCGCTGTGTCTGAAGGACAGTTCTACTCTCCACCGGAGTCCCTCGCAGGTACCACACTACATCTCCCTTTCTCTCTCCCTTGTAATTCTCAATGTCTTTCTCAATCTTCCTTGTCTGCCATATCTCTTTCTCTTTGTTTCACCTTTACGCTGTCTCTTACCTAACTGTAATCTCCATGGTGGGTGTGTGTGTGTGTGTGTGTGTGTGTGTGTGTGTGTGTGTGTGTGTGTTTTATGATGACCAGGGTCTGAGGAGGACCTGGATGAGGAGGGTCTGGGTCGCAGGGCAGTCTCCCCCCAGGAGAAGGCGCTGGTGAGGCAGGGTAAAGAGGCCATGGCCGTGGTGGAACAGATCCTGGCCCAGGAGGAGAACTGGAAGTTTGAGAAGAACAATGTGAGGGGCTCAAGTTCAGGGGCGTCAAACTCATTCCAGGATTTTTTTTTAATTTATTTGAACCTTTATTTAACTAGGCAAATCAGTTAAGAACAAATTCTTATTTACAATGACGGCCTACCAGGGAACACTGCCTTATTCAGGGGCAGAACGACACATTTTTACCTTGTCAGCTCGGTTACCGGCCCAACGCTCTAACCACTAGGCTACCTACCGCCCTGAAGGGCCGAGTGTCTGCAGGTTTCTGTTACTTCCTTTCAATTTGCATCCAGTTAAGACCTGGACAACCGTGTGAGGGGAGTTCCTAACTAATCAGTGACCATCATTGGTCAATCAAGTACAAGGGAGGAGCAAAAAACCCGCAGACACTTGGCCCTCCATGGGATGAGTGACACCTGTGTGCCAATTGCTTTTAGTTAGCTACCTGTTGTTGTACACTGTTAGTTTGTGGGTTGGACACAAGATGGTTTAATAGTGACAGATTTACTGGATGTTGCTAATATGTCGTTGTTTCTCCTTTTGTCAGGACGTGGGAGATTCTGTGTACACACTGGAGATCCCCTTCCATGGAAAGACCTTCATTCTCAAGGTACAGGGTCATCACTGTTCATTTTTGTGTATGGCCTTTGCTTTCATAACGTGTGGCTTGTCTGGTGTAAGTATTTAGTATATTGGGCTATATGCCTTCGGAAAGTATTCAGACCCCTTGACTTTTTCCACATTTTGTTACGTTACAGCCTTATTCTAAAATGGATTAAATACATATTTTGCCTCAGCAATCTACACACAATACAACATAATGACAAAGTGAAAACAGGTTGTTAGACATTTTTGCAAATTTATAAGAAATTTTTAAAAACTGAAATATGAGACTTGAAGTTGAGCTCCGGTGCATCCTGTTCCCATTGATCATCCTTCAGATGTTTTTACAACTTGATTGGAGTCCACCTGTGGTAAATTCAATTGATTGGACATGATTTGGAAGGGCACACACCTGTCTATATAACATCCCACAGTTGACAGTGCATGTCAGAGCAAAAACCAAGCAACGAGGTCGAAGGAATTGACCGTAGCGCTCCAAGACAGAATTGTGTCGAGGGCCTCAGACTGGGGCGAAGGTTCACCTTCCAACACGACATTACCCTAAGCACACAGCCAAGACAACACAGGAGTAGATTCAGGACAAGGCTCTGAATGTCCTTGATTGGCCCAGCCGGAGCTCGGACTGGAACCTGATCCAACATCTCTGGAGAGAAATGAAAATTGCTGTGCAGCGACGCTCCCCATCCAACCTGACAGAGCTTAAGAGGATCTCCAGAGAAGAATGGGAGAAACTCCCCAAATACAGGTGTGCCAAGCTTGTAGCGTCATCCCCAAGAAGACTCAACGCTGTAATCGCTGCCGAAGGGGCTTCAACAAAGTACTGAGTAAAGGGTCTGAGTACTTATGTAAATGTGATATTTCAGTAAAAATAAATAAATTGCTTTGTCATTGTGGGGTGTTGTGTCTACGTTGATGAGGGGAAAAAACGATTTAATCAATTTTAGAATAAGGCTGTAACAATGTGGGGAAAGTCAAGGGGTTTGAGTACTTTCTGAAGGCACTGTATATCGTATATTCAATGTCTTCCTAGACTGTTTGATAGGCTTTGTATTTATAGCTATGTGTTTGTGTGCTGTATGTCCCAGGCCTTCATGCAGTGTCCTGCAGAGCTGGTGTACCAGGAGGTGATCTTACAGCCAGAGAAGATGGCCCAGTGGAACAAAACCGTTTCTGGCTGCCAGGTAACCTGCACTATCCTCTTTCCTCTTTTTCTCATGACCAGTCATCAGACAAACAGGCTTAACCGAGTACAGTGAACCTACTGCGAAAACTGTTTTGTTATGATTCAGATAAGTTGTTGTGGCCCATACGATGCCAAAGGCTGACATTGCTCTCCATTTGTTCCTTTAGATCCTCCAGAGGGTGGATGACAACACCCTGGTGTCGTACGATATCGCTTCCGGAGCAGCAGGGGGGGTAGTGTCTGCCAGGTAACACAACACAACATGGACTACCTCGAATATGGAGTCATCCGGTTCCCTATGTAGTGCACTAATTTGGACCAGGGCCCGCATAGGACTCTGGTCAAAAGTAGTACATTATATAGGGTTCCAACCCTCGTTTTGTCCATGTTTTGAATGTAAAAGTAATTCATGTCCTTGTGTCCTTCAGGGACTTTGTGAATGTGAGGCGGGTGGAACGCAAACGAGACTGCTACGTCTCCGCTGGCATGGCAACCGACCATGACGCCAAGCCGCCGCACAGTCGCTATGTCAGGTCTGGCCTCGCCTCTAGACAGCCTCATTTCACTGGGAACAATACTGAAAGCAGATCGCGTCAACCAGACCATTCATGCTAGTTAATTAGCCGACATGTGATACTACCATCCCTCTCCTCTAACTCTCTCTTCTCCTCCCTACCATCCGTCCCTCTCTCTCTTTTCTTCCCTAGAGGTGAGAATGGTCCAGGAGGGTTTGTGGTCCTGAAGTCCAGCAGTAACCCCTCGGTTTGTACCTTTATCTGGGTGCTCAACACAGACCTCAAGGTAAGAACAGACTGTTGAGGATGGTTTGTGTGTGCTTGTTGCTTTGAGGTATTGTCAGTGGGCTGGAGAAGCAGTATACCTTTCATGTCTGATCTTGTTTTGTCTCAGGGTCGACTGCCCCGCTACCTTATCCATCAGAGTCTGGCTGCCACCATGTTTGAGTTTATGGCCCATCTACGCCAGCGCATCCGTGACCTACGGTCCACTCGCTAGATGCCCTCTCACTTACTTCCTGTAGGGAAGCTAGATGCTTGCAACCCACAGCGCCACCGCAGGTTTGGTGGTGTCACTGCAGATTTTTGGGAACACCTACAGTTGGAAGTGCACCTGAGATTATGGTGGATATCAAATGTACTTAGACTAGAGGATGGGAGACTGGTGTGTCTGTACTTTCACCTGTCTTTTAGACGTGAGGAGGTCTGGGGCTGTCAGAGGAGATGTTCCTCCTCTCCCAGGAACTCCATGTTGTTTTTAAACATAGTTACACTCGTTTTTATGTAAATGTTCTGCTGTTTCTCTCACTGATACCAGTGCTGGCTGCTTCTCCCTCCAGCCAAGAAGTCTAACAGTATTGAAAGTGTAATGGAGGTCAGACTAGGACTACGCTTGATGAGACTTGGTGAAGACCGCTAACTCTGAGCCTTATTCTACTGCACATTTATGTTCGCCATTGACTGGCTGTTATGCTTTGTTCTTGTTGTTTTTCCACTGTCCTTCTCTGGTAACCAGGGAAACCGCTACACATGGACCACATCATAAACAAAAATTGAACTGTTGGAACACAATGAACCCACAGCGTGTTCCTTTTGTCCTCGTTGACCCTCACTGCACTGTGATCCATTTGAAACTGACTGTAGGAGTGCTGTAGTCCTCCAGCCACTAGGGGGCGACACCACCACAGCTCTACTAACAACGGGAGACCACCTACTTAATGGAGCTCAAGATGGGTGGTTGTGATGACTTATCGGTCGCTCACGGGTTCATAAAGAGTTTCAGATACTCTTCTGTGCCAAGCCTTTAGTGGCCTTTTTAGCTAGAGGGAATCCAACTGCCCTTAATGATGGTTGACCTAAATTGTAACTGTATTGGTAAATGTATCGCAGCCTTCTGAGATAAGCCTTTACTGCAGACATACTGTAGATGGAGAAGTAGCAGTAAGTGAATTGTGATTCGTTATGTTCAACATTGTGGTGGATGCAATATTGAAATTGGCTATAATTGGAGTTCTGATTCTCTGTATGTAATAAAAGCATGCTGCTTTGCATATCACAACCTTCAGCCATCAGCCTGCTGTGTGCATGTCGATGCAGTGCTGAATGTCTGGTATGTCAGGTCATTGAACGTTACACTTGTGAGAACTCATGTTCCCCTCTAATGCCTTGCAGTCCTGTAAAAATACAAGTCGGACTTGTTCTGTTTTGGACTCCACTCTATTTTAGGGCCCTAGTTAACCGGCTTAGCTACATTATTCTATCAGAAAAGAAACAAAACATGTTGGGGGGGGGGGAAATGTATGAGCTGTCAAAGTGAAAATAAGGTCTTTGAATTCCGTGAAGAAGAGGGGAAAAAGTCTGAAGATAATTTGAACAGTTTGCCATCTGTGTGAGTGGGAGTTTCACACTTTCACACCAGTTCTGTAAATCTCTTAACTAATAATTGGGCAGAGAAAGCTGTTGGTTGGTTTGGTGCCTTTGTCACAGTGACAGAAATGGGCGTATAGTGTCACTGTGACCACACTTGAACTGTTAGGACTTATCTATTACTAGAATATCACTTGTTTGCTAAAGGTATGTGTTGCAAAGGTTGTTTTATTTTCAGTTGTGTATTTTTTATTTATTTCGATGATTGTTCTAATGTTTTGAAATCATACAAACTGCTGATCATTTACAAAAATGTGTCAATTTATGATCGTCTTCAAATATCTTACCAGGATACTGAACAACTATATTTTTTAACAGAAGATTAACCTGCCTTGAATCTCTAATAAAATGTTAAATAGTTATTGATGAAACATCCTGACTCCCCTTTCCAGTGAACATACCCCTCAACCCTGTAACACAGACTATCCAAGATGGCTGGTTGAGTAGGTTATCCTGTAGGCCCATACACTGAAAAGCCTGATTTACAAAATGTACACTTGTGATATTAGGAGTGACTCCTCTGATAAGGACGATTTCACAGGGAACGTGACACAAACCACTGAGTAGATGCAGGCAACACACAGGGTTTTGTCCATTAGGTGCCGAACTGAACAAAACGGACTGGAACATGGAGGGACTACCTGGACTTGTCCACAGCAACCTTTGGGTTGCTCGACGTTCACGTTAAACGGCCGGGACAACCACACTACTTTTGTTTTTTTGCCTTAAGTAACCTTGGGTGTTATGTAACCATACCAAACGTAACACGTCATCCTAATATGAGTGTCCCGGATTTACGTGTACTATGTTGCGCCTAGTCTATGAGACCAGGCTGTCCAATAAGAAACACTTATTGTTTTAAAAAGTTTCCTATTACAAGCCCTAATGAACATGGTCACGCTCCATTTCCCAGTCTCCCTCTTTCTCACCCTGTCTACCATTTGCATGGCTCTCTGTGTGCTTGAGGCTGAGGTGTTTATTAGTGATAACACTGACTAAAGTTGCCATCTCATGGGAGCTCTCCATTAACATTTACACTTCAATCTACTATGTTGTCCTTTTTTTGCCTTTTGGATGAGTGTTTTATATAAGATACAGCATTTGGGTAGAGATCATTTTGTGAACCAAGCGTACCTTTAGTCCAGAATAAAAAAATAAAAAGAGGTCCATTCTGCGTGGATAGAATCTAGAGTCTTTATATAATAGGAGCACTGATTATCTTGTTCACTGATGAAACGGTTCTCTGATATATTTTCTGTTTTACCATTTCCACTACGTGAGGAGTACATCCAGGTTATTGGCCTAGGGGCGGTGACATCTAGCAACACATATTTTACTTTGAAGAAGTAAATTCCCTAAACAAAAGCTTGTTTTGTTTAAATGCAATATGTAGCCTTCTTTCCTCTGTAGAGTGTGTGGTTTTAAGTGGATGGATAAAGGAGATAAGAATGTGGGTAGCAAAGTGGGGGTACAGGAGCTAGGGCCTTGCTATTCCTGCTGGGGGGCAGAGGATCGTTCAGCTCACATGACTGTGCTGTGACTGAGTTGGGTCTTGTGTGTGCGTGTGGATCTGTGGTGATGAGTGAGAGGGGAGAGGCTACTCAGTGCTCTCTTTGTGGTGAGACATTCCCTGGGTCATCCTCTCTTCCAGCTTCTCTGATCCAGGAGGAAAGTCTCTGGATTTGGAGACCTTAGCTGGCTACCTCTTCTGGACCTCAGACATCGGGACCTGGAATGAGAAGAGGATTCCACACCAGTATATACAGCGTGGATATCGGGATGGAGATTGGAGCCCAGTTGTTGGAAATGACCTGTTCACTCGACACTCTTTAGAATGGTTTCTGTCTGAACAGGATATTTTTCTTGAAACTCATTTTGTCAGTGTGGAGGCAGGGTATCAACAGAGTGAGAACCGTGGGTGTTCAACAGCTCTGAGTGCTTGACAAACTTTTTCTCTTTGCTCCTGTGGATATTGTTTTGGAATCAAACTCGGAGGGTGTGACCAAGGTTCCAGGTCCGAACCCTCATCCTACACCACTGGGTCACCTATCCTCAGCAGGGAACTGGTAGACAGAAAGAGGTGGATATAGTGTGTTGGACCAACTTCACTGGTTGGAGAGGATTTTTTTCCCTTCTTACCTGTCCTGTACCTGGATAGGACTTGAGAAACGGTAGCGTATACCCTCTCTTGTCTGAAGAGTTTAACCATATCTGGACACTAGACCTTATCTGGACCTCTAACTGCTCTCACGCTATCTTCTACCGCTCTACTTCCCTCTCTCTCTCCAGCAGAGATGGGGGCTGCCTTCAAGAGGTTCTGTGCTCGGTTCTGTTGCTGCTGCTGCATTAGCGATGATGAAAGTGAGGAGGAGAAGGAGCCTTTAATCAGGTATACAATCCATGACACTGCGATACACTGACATATAGACTCATCAACATGACAACCCATGACACCCCAACATACTGACATACACACTTATCACCATGACAACCCATGACACCCCGACACACTTACATATAGACTTATCACCATGACAACCCATAACACCCTGACACACTGACATGCACACTTATCACCATGACACCCCAACACACTGACATACACACTTATCACCATGACACCCCGACACACTTACATATAGACTTATCAACATGACAACCCATGACACCCCAACATACTGACACACACACTTATCACCATGACAACCCATAACACCCCGACACACTGACATGCACACTTATTACCATGACACCCCAACACACTGACATACACACTTATCATGACAACCCATGATACAGTGACATGCACACTTATCACCATGACACCCCAACACACTGGCATACACACTTATCATGACAACCCATGACACAGTGACATACACACTTATCACCATGACATACATACTTATCACCATGACAGCCCATGACACACTGACATACATACTTATCACCATGACAGCCCATGACACCCTGACATACACACTTATCACCATGACAACCCATGACATCCAAACACACTTACACCACAGGAGGCTGCTGAGGGGAGGATGGCTCATAATACTGACTGGAATGGAGCGAATGGAATGGCATCAAACCATGTGTTTGATGTACTTGATACCATTCCACCTATTCCGCTCCAGCCATTACCATGAGCCCGTCCTCCCCAATTAAGATGCCACCAACCTCCTGTGACTTACACACACTTATCAAGATACACAACATGATGCTTAATAAACAAACAATGTCACAATTCCTCATGTGATTTCTCACCCTCATGTCTCTCCACACCAATCCATAGATTTGAGTGACAGTTGAAGTCGGAAGTTTACATACACCTTAGCCAAATACATTTAAACTCAGCTTTCACAATTCCTGACATTTAATCCTAGTAAAAAAGTCCCTGTCTTAGGTCAGTTAGGATCACCACTTTATTTAAGAATGTGAAATGTCAGAATAATAGTAGAGAGAATGATTTATTTCAGCTTTTATTTATTTCATCACATTACCAGTGGGTCAGAAGTTTACATACACTCATTTAGTATTTGGTAGCATTGCCTTTAAATTGTTTAACTTGGGTAAAACGTTTCGGGTAGCCTTCCACAAGCTTCCCACAATAATTTGGGTGAATTTTGGCCCATTCCTCCTGACAGAGCTGGTGTTACTGAGTCAGGTTTGTAGGCCTCCTTGCTCGCACACTCTTTTTCAGTTCTGCCCACACATTTTCTATAGGATTGAAGTCAGGGCTTTGTGATGGCCACTCCAATACCTTGACTTTGTTGTCCTTAAGCTATATTGCCACAACTTTGTAAGTATGCTTGGGGTCATTGTCCATTTGGAAGACCCATTTGCGACCAAGCTTTAACTTCCTGACTGATGTCTTGAGATGTTGCTTCAATATATCCACATAATTGTCCATCCTCATGATGCCATCTATTTTGTGAAGTGCACCAGTCCCTCCTGCAACAAAGCTTCCGCACAACATGATGCTGCCACCCCCGTGCTTCACGGTTGGGATGGTGTTCTTCGGGTTGCAAGCCTCCCCCTTTTTCCTCCAAACATAACGATGGTCATTATGGCCAAACAGTTCTATTTTTGTTTCATCAGACCAAAGGACATTTCTCCAAAAAGTACGATCTTTGTCCCCATGTGCAGTTGCAAACCGTAGTTTGGATTTTTTTATGACGGTTTTGGAGCAGTGGCTTCTTCCTTGCTGAACAGCCTTTCAGGTTATGTCGATATAGGACTCGTTTTACTGTGGATATAGATACTTTTGTTTGTACCCGTTTCCTCCAGCATCTTCACAATGTCCTTTGCTGTTGTTCTGCGATTGATTTGCACTTTTTGCACCAAAGTACTTTCATCTCCTTCCTGAGCGGTATGACGGCTGCGTGGTCTCATGGTGTTTATACTTGCGTACTATTGTTTGTACAGATGAACGTGGTAACTTCAGGCGTTTGGAAATTGCTCCCAAGGATGAACCAGACTTGTGGAGGTCTACACCATGACAATTGGAGGTATACACCTCAATTCTTCTGAGATTTTGGCTGATTTCTTTTGATTTTCCCATGATGTCAAGCAAAGATGCACTGAGTTTGAAGGTAGGCCTTGAAATACATCCACAGGTACACCTCCAATTCACTCAAATGATGTCAATTAGCCTATCAGAAGCTTCTAAATCCATGACATCATTTTCTGGAATTCTCCAAGCTGTTTAAAGGCACAGTCAACTTAGTGTATTTAAACTTAAACCTCTGACTTGTAAGTGAAATAAACAATTATTGGAAAAATGACTTGTGTCATGCACAGAATAGATGTCCTAACCGACTTGCCAAAACTATAGTTTGTTTAACAAGAGTGGTTGAAAAATGATTTTTAATGACTCCAACCTAAGTGTATGTAAGCCTCCGACTTCAACTGTATGTCATGCTCTCCATCCATAGCCCTCAGATTTAGTCACACTAGTGTAATACACAGGTGTGGAACCAACAAACAACGATCCTCTCTATATCTATCGAATTGATAACAGCTTCACAGTCATCCCGATGTTCCCCTTATAGACCATGTTCGTTTGTGTGTGTGAGTGTCTATTTGTCTATTTGTTTCAGTCCTGACACTTTGGAGTACTTTGACCGCGAGGCGAAGAAGCGAAGGGAACAGGAACAGAACCTGTGGAGTGAGCCAGGCGACCCGAGCCACTCGGAGAGAGACGATGACCGGATCCTGTACAACCTCATCCAGAACAGGAACCAGACACGCAGGGGCTCGCTGGTACCAGAGGGGGGACCCAGGGAGGGGGACAGGGGACACTTACTGTATGACAACAGAGAGTTTGGGTTCCTAAGAGGGACCCACTGGGCACACACTGGTTGAATCAACGTTGTTTCTACGTCATTTCAATTCATTTTATGCGCTCTGGTATAATGTAGGCCTACATTATCCAACTGGGTACCATGCCTGTCCAACAACACTTTGTTGTCTCCTGTTTGTTGGGTGAATGTGCTGCTATCTCACAGTAGGTTTACTCTAGTTGATTGACCTGTGTTTGTGGTGATAGTTGTGTACTAGGTTAATATTGTTCGTATGTAACCCTGCACCCTTTCCCTCTGTAGGCGCACCGGCGTCTGAGTGTGGACATTGAGGGTATGAGAGATCTGCGTCGGGAGGTCAGGGACAAGTGGAAGATGATCCTGGAGAATTTAGGTGAGAGAGAACAAATGGAAGGGTAAAATGAGGGTGATAGAGAACAAATGGAAGGGCAAAAGGAGGGTGATAGAGAACAAATGGAAGGGCAAAAGGAGAGAAAGACAAAATTAATCAAATCTAATCTCAGCAACCGTGAACTCTCATTGGCTCAGGGTTCATGGCGGAGGCGGAGTCTCTGCTGACGGTGTCTGCCAGTGCGTCGTATGACCGTATGAAGAACGCCTCGGCGTCACGCACACTACTGCACACGCTCCACTCTGAGACGTCTATCTTCAACACCCGGGAGGCCCCACCTGAGAGATACCTCTTCATCCTGGTGAGAACAGAAACTAAAAGAGGGACATTTAGTATTATGGTTATAATGTCTTTCACTTCCTTCTCCAAATCACTTCCTGTTTGATGATGATGACTCTTATACCTCCCCTCTTCCTCTGTTTACTCTTTCTTCCTTCCCTCTTTGGGTCTTTTCTCTTCTTCCTTCACTCTTTGTTTTTCACCCTCTCCATCTTCCTCTCGCTTTCCATCTTCCTCTCGCTTTCCCTCCTCTCTCCATCTTCCTCTCTCTTTCCCTCCTCTCTCCGTCTTCCTCTCTCTTTCCCTCCTCTCTCCATCTTCCTCTCTCTTTCCCTCCTCTCCCCATCTTCCTCTCTCTTCCCTTCCTCTCTCCATCTTCCTCTCTCTTCCCCTCCTCTCTCCTTTTCATATAGGATCGTCTCATATACCTGGATGCTGCTGAGGACTTCTTGGCGAAGGCTAGACGCTTCTACCCCAAGCGTGATACTGATGATGAAGATGAGGACAACCCATTAGCAGTCAACCTGCCGTTGCTACTGGCCAGAGTGAACCGCACCATGAACAGAGAAGGGAGCGACGATGAGGACAAGAGGCTGGATGAGGAAGATGGGAGTGGAAGAGAGGACAACTTCTAGACGGAACAGGAGCTGCAATGACCTCAGACAGTAGACAGGGGGCAGTAGTTAGTTGTTTATGTTGCAGAGTTGGGTGCATACAGTGCTAGGATGTCTGATTCTGAATATACTCTGTTGAAAATACTCTCCCAATTTGCACTAACACTAGGGGCTCTATTCAATCTGTGTTGCTGAAGTGTTACAGATTGTGCGATAGAAATGTAAAGGTCATTTCCTGACTGAACCGACATGTGCAGTGTTTACCGTGAAAGCAGTCTCTGCTAACACGGGAACATTACCTTTACATTTCAATCACTCTGTAACGCTGCACTTCTGCGATACAAATTGAATAGAGCCCTAGGTTTGAACAAAAAAAAATACAGCTTTCCTTTCACCTCATCAGAACCATGATCCAATATGATTCTGTTTTTCTTATTTTTCTGTTTAGGCAGACTTAGCTGGGTCTCAGGTATATTAGGGAGCGTTTGAGGTTATCACCCTGCCATTTTTTTATCAATCAGACAGTGTTAGTTACCCAACTCCCTGGGTCTGTTCATTATTGGTCTCCGCCAGGGAACACAGTGGACACAGTTAACACAGCACTGAAACCCGTAGGGCACAGCTGTCCTGTTCCACATCAGCACTTTGTCTCATGATTATCAGCACTTGTTTTATCTAGTCACAAGACAGTCTTTTAAAACCACTAGTTAAGATTACCTTGGAATAAATGTTTGTTAACGAATTAAATAATTTGAGTTGTCCATTTATTTAACGGACCATGCTTATCAAGAGGTACTAGTGTATTTTTGTTCATGAAGTTTACAGAGATGAGTTTAGTAACAAAATGACTCAACTTTGAATGAGTGTGTGTGTGTCTGTGTGAACAGTGGAGGTTGCAGTATGTGGGTATCTAATGGTCACTTAAAGTACATGTCAAGATTGTGAGAGCGTTTGGGATGTTTTGGTGAGTTGAAGGGGATGCAGCATGTGTCTTATGTTCTATTGTAAAGTTGATTTGGAAAATAAAGTGGCAACCTGATACTGCAGACCAAGTTGTGTGTGTGTGTGTGTGTGTGTGTTTGGCAGGGTTAATGTGTCCACGGGGAGCTCTCAACTCCCTGTCACATGTCGGCATGGTGTGGTCACAGCTCCAACACTGTGGCTCACCCATGCCTGCTGTGAGCCACGCCCCACAGAGATAGCCTCTGACCTGGTCCAATCTGGCCTGTCCTGGGCGTGCTCGTCCCTCTGGGTCCACAGGGGGTGTGTGGATGAGGATGTTGATGATTTGATGGTCAGCTGTCTATAATGTTACGTGAGAATGACACTGGTGAGGGCACATCTCTCAACAGGGCAGCAGCATGTTTCTTAGAAAATAGACAGACAGTGGCATCATGCCCATAGGGGGGACAAAGGCACACTCCCTCAGATTTGTCCTGTTTTGACATTTTTCAGATGTTAAATGAATTACTCAAGTTCATTTTTAAGCCCACATTTTATAATTATTTTTTATATATATAGGGGACACGCTGACTGGACCAGGCGAAGAGAACCCCCCTCTATTCCCCCAAGTAAGTGGTTCCTTCCTAGTTGCACAGAGCAAAGAGATGCCTAGACAAGATGCTAGATATTCTAGAGTCTAATAGTTGCAGTATTGTCAGTGGAGGAGAGAGAGAGTGTAGAGTGACACTGGATTTTAGCTGCCAGTGATGGGCAGGAGGTATGTTTGTAAATGAATTTAATCAAGCTATGTGGCCTATGGATTCCTTCTTGATGAATAAATAAAACAAAAATGTTTTGCTGTTTCTCTGTAGTACTTAATTTGATTACTCTTTTGATGATGATAATTTTCCTGCTAGGGAGGAAAGGCTTCTAAAGTTAGTAATTTCCACTTTGAAATTTCAGACTTGACTTGCCCTAATGAAAAATGATTCAACCCCTAATCCACATAATAATTTACATTTCCTGTTGCTCAGGAATATATTCCTGCTGTAGCAGACTGGTTCAAATTAGGATCCTACATCCGTAGCCACCTATCAATTTTATGAAGTTGGAAATTCATAGACAGAGCTATACATGCAAAGATTGACAGACATTTAGATTGTTCTTTAAAAGAATCGAATGACAATAAATAGATACACAATTGACTAAAATGTATCTAATTCTTGGCTTATGACACTATATACCAGTGTGCCAGTTGTACTTAACTCCTAAGACATAAAAGTTCTTAAAGAATCAATGTCCATCGTTCATTTAAATGACAATTGAACAGGTAAAGCGATATAGATATGTTTAAAAGCTGTTCCCTCCCTCCCTCCCTCCCTCCCTCCCTCCCTCCCTCCCTCCCTCCCTCCCTCCCTCCCTCCAGCAGCTGAAGCTGACTGTATAGTTATGTAACAGAGAGAGAGCGCCCTGGCACTGTGTAGGGGGCTGCCAGGGGACAGAATGATCATCCTGCCAGGATCACCTTATCACTGCTCACCCTTAGGGAACTTCTACACCGAAGGCCTCATTAGAATAGTGATGTGACAATTAATCCATGAACAGAGGAACTTTGAGTACCCATGCGGGTGCCTATCACACTTACTGTCAGGCAGCTGCGTCCCTGCCAGACATGTGACTTGTGTTGTTGTTGTGTGCTTAAAGGCCCAACGCAGCCATTTTTTTTCAATATCTAAGCATTTCTGGGATACAATTAAGTAACTTGCTGTGATTGTTTTCAATTAAAATGGTAAAAAGTCAACAACAAAAAGCTTCTTAGCAAAGAGCAATTTCTCAAGCAAGACTGTCTGGGAGTGAGGAAAGGAAATCTGAAAACTAGCTGTTATTGGCAGACAGGTTTGGAACTCTTTATTTTTGGTCTATCAACTAATTTAGCGCCTGGTGATGTCAGGCGCTCACAGGCCAGGGGTCAATGTTAATGCTGTAGGGTTTTTCTCTCTCGCTTTGGTGGAATTTTCACAAGTATGTTGTACATTTTCACAATTCTTAGTACAAAACTCAAAACAGATCATCAAGTAAGTCCGTTGTTTCAAGCTCTAAGCACATTTTCAACTGACTAAGTACAACACATAAAATCACACGGTCACTTTTTCACCAAACTCAATGTTTCACATTGCAATACATGTTCATACAAAGTAATTGCCTTTCACAATGCAATGCTCACACTACTTTTGATATGATTCTTTACATTTTACATGTAAATTTGTTTGTCTACAGATTTTGAGAGCTGCATCATGAAAATGTATGGCTGTAAAGTAGAAACATAAAAAGTGTGATATATTTAAGCAATAAGGTCAGAGGGGGTGTGGTATATGGCCAATATACCACGGCTAAGGGCTCTTCTTATGCACGACGCAACGCCATGCTCTTATGAACTGAGCCACATACAGGACCACTACAATACATAAGTTCAATACAATGCTGTAAAATACAATACACAATTACAATCCCCACGAGCATACCACCCTCCTTCATGCCATGGAGGAGGCATACAATGATTTCAATCCAGACCTATGTCAGGCTTGGATTAGCCATGCCAAAATGGCAAATCCAATTTTTACTGCGATTTCGATGAGAACCTAGAGCCAAATGTTCCAGGCAGGCTTTATGCAAACTAGTGCCTGCTAAACATGATGTTTATTTAATTTCTTTCATTTGACTACATTGTGAAATATGCCTTCAATGATCACACCTTTGATCACACATGGGATAGAAATTATGAAACTTTTATGTTCAGTCAATTTCTATGGGTAGTACAAGTGTATTGCCTAATGTGAAAACAGTGTACATTAAAACTGTAATTTACAGTACTGTAGCATACTACATTCAAAAGGGCAATTTTTAAACATGTATCTTACATTTGTTTTGTTGGATTCACTGGTAGTTAAAATAACTACAGTGAGAAGATATTATTATGTTGTGTTTAGGTGATTAAAACCACTTGATGTGAGTTGGCCTTAAGTAAGGGCTTATCTTTCGTCCCCAATACATTACGTAATGACTTTGACACCACAAAAGAGTTTCAGAAATTATTTTGTACGTTGAGACTTAGGGTGTCACGCCTGCCCCCGCTCCCCCACCCTGTCGCTCGAATGCGCCAGGCTCCCCAGCATTACGCACTCCTGCCACCATCATTACGCACACCTGCCTTCCCCCATCCCGCGATTATTGGACTCACCTGGACTCAATCACCTGTGTCATTACCTCCCTTATATCTGGCTGGTTCCCCGCTCTATTCCTGGCTTCAGCATTAATTGTCGTTTGTCGTTGTTTACCCGTGTGCTGACGCTGTTCCTGTTTTGTTACCTGTCTGTTCCTGAATAAATGTTGACTCCCTGTACCTGCTTCTCATCTCCAGCGTCGGTCATTACAGAATGCTGAAGCCATCATACGAAGCATCGGGGAGTGCTGGCGTTCCGGGGGGTGGTGATGTTGGGTCCAGGGTCCGCCACTGATGGAACCGGGGGTACCTAAGCCAGCTTGTCGGGCTGTCACGCCCTAGCTGGCTCGAGAGGTTCGTGCCCCGGTTGGCTCGGAAGGCGCCCATCCTACATCGGGCCTCAGCCGGATCGTCTGGTTTTTACGCCCAGCCGGCTCATCGCCTCCGCTGGATCATCGGGCTTCCACGCCTCAGCGGGATCGACAGGTTTTCACACCCCAGCCAGATTGTCGGGCTCCCATGCCTCAGCCGGCTCGCCAGGCCCCCATGCCTCAGCCGGCTCGCCAGGCTCCCATGCCTCTGCCGGTTTGTCTGGAGTTTACGCCCAGCCGGCTTGTCCAGTGCCTGTGACCCAGCCAGACCCTAGAGGGGTGGGGGGGGGGGGGGGGGGGGGGGGGGTACTGTCATGCTTGCTCCCGCTCCCCCGCCCCTCCCTGGCGCTTGAAGGCGCCAGGCTCCCTAGAATTTCGCACTCCTGCCACCATAATACCGGTCTGTTCCTGATTAAATGTTGACTCCCTGTTCCTGCTTCTCATCTCCAGCATCGGTCATTACATAGGGAGTTCTTCTATCCCATAAATGAGAACAGTCCAAATGTGGATGTGTTAAGTATGGTTGAGACAAGTGTTCAGGCTATGGGTGACACAATAGAAAATGACGTATCCCACAGAATGAATACCCCTTTTCGAGACAAATCCACCCTTTGTCCGCCAAGATACAGAAATCCCTCCCAAGAAACATACTACAGATTGGTGGAAAAAGACGTGTCTTAGATTTTGAGTAAGAAACGAGAATACAATAATCTACAATAATCTCCCTAAAGAACAAAGACAAGCATAGGATGATTTTTTAAAGTGATTCCACTTTGATAGTGCGTAATGCTGATGAAGGCGGAGCTGTGGTGTTGTTAAACCGTGATGACTATGTGAATGAGATCCGGGGACAATTGAACAACACCAATTTCTATCAAAAATTGTCACGTGACCCCACACCACTGTTCAAAGATGAGATTCACTGCAAGCTGAAGTCTCTTGTGGAAAGTGGTGACATTATGCAAAAATAATATGAGTTCATGAAAGTAGACAATCCAATCAGGAGCGTTATTCATGCCTTACCAAAAATCCACAAACGTTTGGATAAGCCACCAGGGAGACCTATTGTGGCCTCCATTGGCTCATTGACTGAAAATATTGCTATGTTTGTAGATTTCTTTCTGAAACTCAGTGTGGTGTCACTCCCTGGATATGTACGCGATTCTATAGACATGATTAACACCCTCAAGACAATGCACAATATGAATGGGGAGATGCTTATGGCTTGCTTTGATGTTTAGTCCCTGCATACTCCATCAGGGAGGCCTAGAAGCCATGGCACACTGTCTTAGTCAACAACCCACTGGCACACTCCCTAGCGCTAACCGTATTGTTGAACTAGCTGAGATTGTTCTGACTAAGAACTTTTTTATGTTTGAAAATGACATATTCATTCAACAGAAGGGAACAGCTATGGGTAGTAAAATGGCACCGAATAATGCCAATCTGTATCTGGGTTTGTTTGACAAGAATGTGATTTTTTCAGCCCTAACAATTCAATCTTGCACCATATCAGGCTCTGGAAATGCTTCATTGATGCCTTATTCCTTACATTCCAGGATCGATTACACTCTTTCATCAATACAGGCAGTGAACATTTGAAATTCACCCTCACCTTTGATGCACATGAAACAATTTTTCTTGACATTTTGTCTAACCTCTAGCGGATCGGTGTGTCCCCCACAGGATGGTTGAGCTATTGTAGACTAATGTGATTAGCATGAGGTTGTAAGTTATTAATTAGGCACATTTGGGCAGTTTTGATACAACATTTTGAACAGAAATGCAATGGTTCATTGGATCAGTCTAAAACTTTGCACATACACTGCTGTCATCTAGAGCCCAAAATATAAATGGTCCCTGGGCTGGAATAATACATTATGGCCGTTCTCTTGCATTTCAAAGACGATGGTAAAAAGAAAAACAAATGCATGTTTTTGTCTTTGTATTATCTTTTACCAGATCTAATGTGTTATATTCTCCTACATTCATTTCCACAAAATTCAAAGTGTTTCCTTTCAAATGGTATCAAGAATATGCATATCCTTGTTTCAGGTCCTGAGCTACAGGCAGTTAGATTTGGGTATGTCATTTTAGGCGAAAAAAGAAAAAAAAAGGGTGGATCCTTTAAGTTAAGAGGGCTTTAGCACGGACCTATACAGGAAGCTGACGGACAGGAATTCCCTGTTACACGGAGACAGCTTTCACCCTAAACGCCTAAAAAAGAGCCTCCATACCCCTTCAGCCTATACACTTGCATACGCAGGATTTGTAGTACACAGAGTGACTATGACAAACAAGCCGACCGTCTGGATGAGCGTATCAGACAGCGGGGTTACCCAGAGGAATGGCTGCATGACGCAAGGGATCGTTATAAAAATAGGACCCAGGATGACATCACCCAAACAACGCGTTCAATGCCTCCTTCAGTGCTCCTCACTTGGTAAACAGTTCGACCACATTATTCAAAAACACTGGCACATCTTGAGCACTGATCCTTAACTGGAAAAGACGTTTAAAGAACCCCCGTGGGCATTCTTCAGACGCGCCCCCAACATCAGTCAAATGGTGGTGAGGTCTGATCTTCTACCAGTGCCACGTAGTACATTCTTAGACAATGTGCCGGACGGTAATTATAGATGTGGCCGATGTACCCAGTGTAACTTTACAAACAATTGCACAATGTTCTATCACCATATAATGGGCAAGGCCATTAAGAAAAAGGGCATCATTAGGGTACTAGCCCCCCTAAGAACAATGTCTAATTGCTGACACAAGAAAGCAACGTTTGGGGGGAAAAAATTGATGAGAAAAAAAAAATTCCTCTTCAACCTACCCCATAATTTCTATCGAAAATTATTTTTTGCAAGTTTATTACAAATAAAACGTTTAAATACCTTATTTACATAAATATTCAGACCCTTTGCTATGAGACACAAAATTAAGCTCAGTTGCATCCTGTTTCCATTGACATCTTTGAGATGTTTCTAACACTTGATTGGAGTTCATCTGTGGTAAATTCGATTGATTGGACATGATTTGGAAAGGCACACACCGGTCTACATAACGTTCCACAGTGCATGTCAAAGCAAAAACCAAGCCATGAGGTCGAAGGAATTGTACATAGAGCTCCGAGACAGGATTGTGTTGAGGCACAGATCTGAGGAAGGGTACCAAAAAATTGAAGGTCCCCAAGAATACAGTGGCCTCCATCATTCTTAAATGGAAGAAGTTTGGAACCACCAAGACTCTTCCTAGAGCTGGCTGAGCAATCCGGTGAAAAGGAAGGTGACCAAGGGAGGTGGTAAGAGAGGTTACCAAGAACCCGATGGTCACTCTAACAGAGCTCCAGAGTTCCTCTGTGGAGATGGGAGAACCTTCCAGAAGGACAATCATCTCTGCAGCAATCCACCAATCAGTCCTTTATTGTAGAGTGGCCAGACCGAAGCCATTCCTCAGTAAAAAGGCACATGACAGCCCACTTGGAGTTTGCCAAAATGACCTAAAGGACTCAGACCATGAGAAACAAGATTCTCTGGTCTGATGAAACGAAGATTGAGCTCTTTGGCCTGAATGCCAAGCGTCACGTCTGGAAGAAACCTGGCACCATCCCTACGGTGATGCATGGTGGTGGCAGCATCCTGCTGTGGGGATGTCTTTCAGCGGCAGGGAGACAAGTCAGGATAGAGGGAAAGAGGAACGGAGCAAAGTACAGAGAGATCCTTGATGAAAACCTAATCCAAAGTCTCAGGCCCTCATACCAGGGTGAAGAATCACCATCCAACAGGACAACACCCCTAAGCACACAGCCAAGGCAAAGCAGGAGTGGCTTCGGGACAAGTCTCTGAATGTCTTTGAGTGGCCCAGTCAGAGCCCGGACTTGAACCGAAATAAACATCTCTGTTGATACCTGAAAATAGATGTGAAGCAACACTCCCTATCCAACCTGACAGAGCTTGAAAGGATCTGCAGAGAAGAATGGGAGAAACTAGGTGTGCCAAGCATGTAGTGTCATACCCAAGAAGACTCAAGGCTGTAATCCCTGCCAAAGGTGCTTCGACAAGTACTAAGTAAAGGGTCTGAATACTTATGTAAATGTGATATACATTTGCTCAAATTTCTAAAAACCTGTTTTTGCTTGTTCATTGTGGGGTATTTAAGTATTTAAGCATCAGCTGTCAGAGCAGCTTACTGCACCTGTAAACAGCCCATCTGTAAATAGCATTTGCACACACTGTACATAGACTTTTTTTTCTATTGTGTTATTGACTGTATGTTTGTTTATCCCATGTGTAACTCTGTGTTGTTGTTTTTGTCGCACTGCTTTGCTTTATCTTGGCCAGGTTGCAGTTGTAAATGAGAACTTGTTCTCAACTGGCCTACCTGGTTAAATAAAGGTGAAATAAATAAATAAATAAAAGTATTCTGTGTAGATTGGTTTAGGGGAAAAAGCAGTTAATTAATTTTAGAATAATGTTGTAATGTAACAGAATGTGGAAAAAGTCAAGGGGTTTGAATACTTTCCGAATGCACTGTAGGTCACAAATAAAACTATCTCAATTAAAATTGGAGCACAACTCATGATCCACCTCTTGCATTGCTCCCACCTAATCCAGTCCCCACCTGTGACTGTAACATTAACTGTAAAGCTATCCATCACTAGTGGAAACATTTACAACTGCAATTAAGTTACTTAATCTATTTAATGTATTTTACCTCAGACGATCAGGTAATAAGGTTGCAAGCTAGCACTCCAAGCAGCTTATGCTACTAGCATTTACTGCTAGTGAAGTTGCTATCTAGCAAGTTAGCCCCCAGGGGCCAGTTACCCCCTAGTAGGGGTGGCGAGTTGCCCCCAACACACTCATCCAACATATTACAAATGATTTAAGGCTTTCCTACTTGTATATTTAAACTCAATTATCGATCTAACTTCATCTACAACCTTTTCAAAATGTCAACTTTATTTATCAACTTACCACAGTAAATGTTAGCCAGCTAGCTAGTTAGCGTAAGCTGCTAGGAGTGCTAGTTAGCAACCTTATTACCAGATCGTCTGAGGTAAAATACATTAAAAAGCTAACGTAAAAATGAAACAAGCTCTGAAAAAACAAACAAGAATAGCATAACACAGGAGTATTATCAATACCCTTGACCAGAGAAACCCTGTGGTTGTGCATTTCATGGAGGCTCGTCACAACATTAGCTCTCTGAGATACATTGGTATCGTACATGTTAAGACTCCAAGGAGGGGGGGAGATACTGATAATCTATTATTGAGAAGATAATTGTATTTGACTCACAATGTGTGTACCATGTCTCCTAAAGGTCTGAACCAAGAGTTTGATATCAGACCATTTCTTACTTGAATATGTCACTTTGATATGTCTTGCATTTGTCTTGCAGCCTCTTACTTAGTCATTTTGTAAATATATATTATTTTCTGTAACTACTACATGTACCCATCTCATTGATATCGAATTATTAGAGATACAAAAATAGTTTTTGCACCCACCATGCATCATATGCTTAGTGGTCATGTGAGGTGAAATGTGTATATTTTGGGATGTGAGCGTTCAGTTTGTTTGTTTGTCCTGACGAAGATCCGTTTCGGGAACGAAACGTTGTCAATAAAGCGGTGAATTGGGAGCTTTAACAATGTGCGGGCCTTCTTGTTCTTTACTTGCATTACAAATGTCACCAGTTTGGAGTTTTGTACGAAGAGTTTTTCAAATTCACCATATATTAGTGAATATAGCACCATAGCGATAAAAAAAAGCTGTAACACTGACTCATATGACAGTCACTAATGTACTGTATGTGCTAGGTGAATGAGTTAAAAAAATATAATGATTATCTTATCAAATGTCTAAACAGATACTGAGTGATTATCAAATGTCAAGATGTATTTAGTTCTGTTTTTTGAAAAGGAGAATGATCTCACTGCAGAAGTATGCCACGAGACGTACTAGGTTTCTGCATTTGGAATCCTGAACTGAAGTGACATTTTATGGTTGTCATGGCTGCATGACACATAGTGTGTGAGTGCGTGTGTGCGTCTGCAATGTGATATCTTACATACATTGATTGTGTCATTATGGTACATGTCTTAGACGTGAGAATAGGAATATATTGCTGTACTTAGGGGACATTTTCATGAGGTTTTGTTTGAGGACATTTAAACTAAATGAAGTACATGAGCATATTAATTGAAACAAATAAGTCATAACTAATGCATAACCTAATGTTGAGGGAGAGTAACAAATCCAATACTTTATAATTTTTCGTATTATCCGATAACTATGCAGCTGTGTAAAATATTGTACATTGAAGAATAGATTCATATCTAGTTCCAATATTAATTTGAAAGCAAAGGATACATGTGTAACTTTATATGTATTCTTGCTATGCAGGTGTTATATATTGGATGACATCAGTGCCTGATGCAGAAGAGTTAGTCATTGAAAGAATGGCTGGTAGTGACACCGAGGCGACATTGCATGTGTGCGTGTGTGTGTATGTGAGTATGTGTTTTGTTTGTGTGTGTTTTGTGTGTGTGCGTGAGAGAGAGAAAATCTTAAGACTGTAACCTGAGAGACTCTTGGCTGGAGTGGGTCTCTGTCATCAGACTAATAAATCAGAGATAGAAGTCACAGTCCATGACAGACGAAACACTGCTACAACACAGCTAATAAGCCCGATAACAGATTCACAAGGTACTGTACTCCAGGCAAATAAAAATGACTTGTGTTTTACTGACCGTAGTTTATACAAAACAAGAGTTGGTCCCTTGGTCAATGCCTTGGCCTGGTATCTGTTCCGTAGCATGTATAGCCTTGCTTTATCCAAAACAGACTGACCACCTGCCTACAGAACATCACCTTTGATCTTGAGTCTCTAAAAGGAACTGTTACCCCAAATATCGCAAGGCCGTACATGCCAGGGCTCTCCAGGATTACCGAAAGAGACAACCCTAAACCCTGCAGTTTCACACTGCTAACTACCAAGATAACTGTTAGTTTCACACTGCTAACTACCAAGATAACTGTTAGTTTCACACTGCTAACTGCCAAGATAACTGTTAGTTTCACACTGCTAACTGCCAAGATACCTGTTAGTTTCACACTGCTAACTGCCAAGATAACTGTTAGTTTCACACTGCTAGCTACCAAGATAACTGTTAGTTTCACACATCTGCTAGCTACCAAGATAACTGTCAGTTTCACACTGCTAACTGCCAAGATAACTGTTAGTTTCACACTGCTAGCTACCAAGATAACTGTTAGTTTCACACTGCTAACTGCCAAGATAACTGTTAGTTTCACACTGCTAACTGCCAAGATAACTGTCAGTTTCACACTGCTAACTGCCAAGATAACTGTTAGTTTCACACTGCTAACTGCCAAGATAACTGTTAGTTTCACACTGCTAACTGCCAAGATAACTGTTAGTTTCACACTGCTAGCTACCAAGATAACTGTTAGTGTCACACTGCTAGCTACCAAGATAACTGTTAGTTTCACACTGCTAACTGCCAAGATAACTGTTCGTTTCACAGTGCTAACTACCAAGATAACTGTCAGTTTCACACTGCTAACTACCAAGATAACTGTTAGTTTCACACTGCTAGCTATCCAGATAACTGTCAGTTTCACACTGCTAGCTATCAAGATAACTGTCAGTTTCACACTGCTAGCTATCAAGATAACTGTCAGTTTCAGAATCTGTATGTATGTTTATGTACAGTATATGTACATGTACACTGAGTATACCAAACATTAGGAACACTTTTATAATACTGAGTTGCCTTATGCCTTCAGAACAGCCTCAATTCATCCGGGCATTGACTCTACAAGGTGTCGAAAGCGTTCCACAGGGATGCTGACCCATGTTGACATCCAATGTTTCCCACAGTTGTGTCAAGTTGACTGGATGTCCTTTGGGTGGTGTACCATTCTTGATACACACAGGAAACTGTTGAGCTTGAAAAACTAAGCAGTGTTGCAGTTCTTGACACAAACCGGTGCGCCTGGCACCTACTACCATACCCTGTTCAAAGGTACTTACATTTTTTGTCTTGCCCATTCACCTTTCGAATGGCACGTACACAATCCATGTCTCAATTGTATCAAGGTTTAAACATCCTTCTTTAGCCTGCCTCCTCCCCTTCATCTACACTGATCGAAGTGATTTAACAGGTGACATCAATAAGGGATCATAGCTTTCATCTGGATTCACCTATGTCATGGAAAGAGTTCTTAATGTTTTGTATGCTCAATCTATGTATTCTCTTGTGGGGCAATAGAGTTTCCCCTCAGCACCCAGCATTATTAGCATGGGTTGATCTCTTTCCACATTAGTGTTCTGCCACTGGTTGCTATATGTACATCAAGACCTAAGCTCTATTCAGATGCCAGCTCTCAGAAGCCTCCCTGTGTGCTCGTGTGTGTTTACATGTCTCTGAACACTGGGTCTGATAGTGCTCTTAAGAGGGAAACTTTCCACTTCGTTTGATAATCGGATGTCCCTCAATTTAGCATGTTAGGTCGGGGTGATTATAGAGGGGATTGGGGGTATAATTTGGGTATCAGGGGATTCTGAGTACAATTACCGGTAACCCACCCACTCCCATTTCTTTACCGCACTCTCTTTCTCTCTCCCCCAGCCACCTCCCTCTCTCTCTCTTCCTCTCTCCCCCAGCCACCCCCCTCTCTCTTCCTCTCCCCCAGCCACCTCCCTCTCTCTTCCTCTTTCCCCCAGCCACCTCCCTCTCTCTTCCCCTCTCCCCCAGTCACCTCCCTCTCTCTTCCTCTCTCCCCCAGTCACCTCCCTCTCTCTTCCTCTCTCCCCCAGCCACCTCCCTCTCTCTTCCTCTCTCCCCCAGCCACCTCCCTCTCTCTTCCTCTCTCCCACAGCCACCTCCCTCTCTCTTTCTTTCTCAACAGCTGCCCTAAGTCTGTCAGTTCTAACTCCCGGGACAAAGTCAGGGACGGGCCGCTCTTGGTGTCAGGTGTCAGCACACACTAGCTGTGGAGTGACAACATGGCTTGGAAATAGCAGCAGAGCTTCTATAAAAGACATAGACGGGCATGGTCCCAGACACAGACAGCAGAGACCACCACACCATCACCATCACCACAGAGGCAAGAGAGAGGACAGTGCTACCGGAACCATCACAGATTACCTTGGCTAGCAACTACAGACAGACAGATAGTCCAGAGATAAGAACACCGAACACAGAGATACCAAGACAGGCAGATAGAGGAGTCCTAGAAACGAACAGAGGTGATAAAACCAATATAAGGACAGAAATTCACCCACACAGAACCGTGATAATGCAGGTGTGTACCGTTGTTGAGAAGCGTGCTGGGGCCGTGGTGGGGGCTGAGCTGGCCTGCAGCGTACGGGAGGAGAACCAGGCTCAGAGGGAGAGCTACAAAGCCGACTGGAACAGTGTTAACATGAAGACCCGGGCCATGGACAGGTGAGTCCCAGCCTTTTGACAAACAGTATTAATTGCTTCTGGTAGATGTAACATATTGAACAACATTAAGTCATTTCTTCTTATATAAAATCTTCGATAACGATAAAGCAAGACGTTCTCCTATATTACCCTGTGAGTCATCATACTCAAGACTAGCCTACTGTATAATGTATCTAGTTATAAGAACTGTCAGGCTAATCTATCAGCTGACTGTAAAATGTAATGATTTTCATTTCGCTGGTAGGATTCTCAGCTTGATACTGAGAGAGATTAGAGTTTGAAAATCACTGAGCAATGTCCAACTGTTCATTCCTAACTGTGTCGGTCTCATCTCTCCACAGGCAGACAATGAACATGAACGATGACTCTCGTAGGGAGACCTACACTCGTCAGTGGGAGGCTCGCTCTCTGGCCCAGGCCTGTCCCTCGGGGGTGTACAGAGTGGGCACCGTGGAGAGGGGTGTGAGAGAGCACCAGCTCCTACCCAAGAGGAACACCCTGCCCCTGCCCATCTTCACGCCCGCACAGCTGGGCATCCGGCTGGGTCGCGGAGCACCACACACCCAGGAGGACCTCCGTCCCTTCCCCATCCCCGACGGTGCCTGCCCTGGCAAGAGGGCCGTGGTCGAGATCACACAGGACCTGCCCCCCGCCAAGCCACTCAGGATGGAGTTCGCCAAGGCACCCAAAGCACTGGGCCGCTCCATGTCACAGGAGGTCCAGAGAGGGTGAAGGAAGAGGAGAGAGAGAAAGGTTCACTTTTGGGGCTCAGCCCATCAGATAACAGCATGGCGGGATGTATATAGATTTATTCCTCGTGACATTTATTCCATCCCTATTCCCTAGTAGAGCCGTCACACAGTGTATGCCTTTCCTGTTTCATTAAGTGTTACATGTATACTAGGGACATGTCCAATGTCACACTGTTTGTTATACAAGGTATTATTTGCTTAGAGATCTGATGGCATCTTTTGATTGACAGAAAGGCAGACAAATGCTCTGTTCTTTCAGCTGTGCCATCAACTAATCTCCCTGTTGACTGGAAAAGACCAGACTGTCCTTGTTACGTCTACACACTTAATGAACTGCCCTTGCCCCCCTGCCTGGCTAAAGCCAGCTGTGGATAAGCCACACAGCATAGTACAGCATTCTGACCGCATTGTATGCAGTGGTACATTCTACCCCACTTGTCATATTATGGCACCTCACAGTATTGAGACAGCAGGACGTTTAATATGCTCAACCAATGTGCGTATGAGGATGTATTTCTTGATATATTCATGTGGAATGATGCACAGATGAGGGAGGTGAGGGAAGGGAGATATGAAGGTATCAAAGACGCTTCAAAAGGGACAGAGTGGGAGAGAGCAGAAGAGAATTGGAACTGTAGAGAGGAAAGGAACAAGAAAGTGGGCCCGGAGGGAGGGGTGGGCTCAACATACCTTGGCATCCATCCCTCTTCTTTTGTAAGAATGGAGAGCTGGTGAGCCTCCAGACCTTCAGAAGTCCTTGACACGCTCTAATCCTGGGTGAGAGGACAGAACGGTACAACACGATCCCACACTGGGAACCCAGACAAAGGAGCCCCCTGGGCACAGACGTCAATTCAACATCTATTCCACGTTGGTTCAATGTCATTTCATTGAAATGACGTGGAAACAATGTTGATTCAGCCAGTGTGTGCCCAGTGGGAGGTTTGTGTGTCCCGGATCGTAACTCAAGTCATTGATATAGACTGACTACCTGTATGATCAAGACTTATCGTATATATTGAAACGACGTGTCATTTGACAGTGTTTGAGCTGGTCTGCCCACCTAGCTGTGTGTTAATGTTGACATCTGATGTATCTGGTAGAGTTAGTGAACAGATCATGCAGAATGATTTGAGTCTCTACTGTTGTAGAGGAAAGTGGGGTAAGTTGAGCCCTTTCTTACATTCAGCATCACTCTGTCAAGGGAAATATAGTGTTCTTTCTAACAAAGATATCTACATGTATTTCAGGATGTTGTGTATCCCTGGAAATAAACAGAATTCATGTAAACATTGTAGTTTTGAAAGCATAGCTTGGCCAAAAAAAGGGGTCTCTTGGCACAACTTAGTTGAGCCGGGGGCCGGGTAAGTTAAGCCGTCTACAAAGTTCTGTACTGAATGAAATATTACCACTACCTGTTTCCCAAACACAATTCAACACCATCACAATCGCTTTTTTTGTCTTGTAATAATTTGAAGCATCTTTTAACACTTGCCATTGGCTCAACTTACCTCAAGGCAAACATTTGGACTAAATCAGCCCACGCAGCTACAACAAGGATGCACTTTCATGCTAGGTTTCGGACCTCATATTGAGGCTTATAGAGACGCCAAATGATGTACAGAACAATTTTTCACAGACTCCATGAAATTATGACCTCTTCCTAAATATTTTGTCAAATTATTAATTTTGTGTTTGGTTTCCTAGAAACAACTAACCCCTTTGGCTCAACTTATCCCACTCTCCCCTATCTGTTTTCATGTGTTGGGTTTATATTGTTGTATAATAAAATATGAAGTGCTTTTCACTTTTTGTCTGTGTTAACCTGTTGAGCCGTCTTAATAAAAAAAGTTTAATACAACCATCACAAAGACCACACACACACACACACACACACACACACACACACACACACACACACACACACACACACACACACACACACACACACACACACACACACACACACACACACACACACACACACTAAATGGGGAGTGGTGATAGATTAATCTACGCCTGACTGATTATCAGCTGTAAACAACATGGCTAACTCATGACCTTGCACCTACAGGCTTCTGTTCAGGCAGCAACAGCTGAACTGGGTCAGACACTTCAACATACAGCTTTATTAGCGGGGTAGAAGAAATATGGTCAAGCTCTGGACTAAGGAGAGTACAGATGTAGGATCTTAATTTGAGCAAGTTTACTACAGCAGGAAAATAGTCCTGCAGTAACAAGAAATGTGAATTATTATGTGGATTATAATTAATGGACATTTTGGTAGGGGCTTATATATATTTTTTGTATTGAAAATCAAGTCTGAAATTTCAAAGTGGAAATTACAAACTTCAGAATATTTCTCAAACTTCAAATACACTACAAGTTTTACATTTCCTGAAAGTTCCCCTGCAACAGGGTGATAAAATTAGTGCCTAACATCTTACCATAAGGATGGAAACGTAAAACTTGCTGGACATCTCTACTGAATTCTTGTTTATACAGTGCATTTGGAATGTATTCAGACCTCTTGACTTTTTCCACATTTTGTTACGTTACAGCCTCATAATAAAATGTATTAAATTGTTTTCTCCCCCTTATCAATCTACACACAATACCCCATAATGAAAAAGCAAAAACAGGTTTTTAGAATTTTTTGCAAATTCATAAAAAATGTATGAAAACAGAAATATCACATTTACATAAGTATTAAGACTTTTTACTCAGTACTTTGTTGAAGCGCCTTTGGCAGCGATTACAGCCTTCAAGTCTTCTTGGGTATGATGTTACAAGCTTTGCACACCTGCATTCAGAAACTTGTCCCGAAGTCATTCCTGCATTGCCTTGGCTGTGTGCTTAGTCATTATACTGTTGGAAGGTGAACCTTCGCCGCAGTCTGAGGTCCTGAGCGCTCTGGAGCAGGTTTTCATCGAGAATCTCTCTGTACTTTGTTCCGTTTATCTTTCCCTCGATCCTAACTAGTCTCCCAGTCCCTGCCACTGAAAAACATCCCCACAGCATGATGCTGCCACCACCATGCTTCACCATAGGGATGGTGCCAGGTTTCCTCCAGACGTGACGCTTGGCATTCAGGCCAAAGAGTTCAATCTTGGTTTCATCAGACTGGAGAATCTTGTTTCTCATGGTCTGAGAGTACTTTAGGTACCTTTTGGCAAACTCCAAGCGGGCTGTTATGTTCCGTTTACTGAGGAGTGGCTTCCGCCTGGCCACTCTACCATAAAGGCCTGATTGGTGGAGTGCTGCAGAGATGGTTGTCCTTCTGGAAGGTTCTCCCATCTCCACAAAGGAACTCTGGAGCTCTGTCAGAGTGACCATCGGGATCTTGGTCGCCCCACCTGACCAAGGCCCTTCTACCCTGATTGCCGAGTTTGGCCAGGTGGCCAGCTCTAGGTGGCTCTAAACTTCTTCCATTAAAGAATGATGGAGGCCACTGTTTTCTTGGGGACCTTTAATGCTGCAGAAACCTTTTGGTACCATTCCCCAGATCTATGCCTCGACATAATCCTGTCTCTGAGCTTTACGGACAATTCCTTCAACCTCACCACTTGGTTTGTACTCTGACATGCACTGTCAACTGTGGGACCTTATATGGACAGGTGTATGCCTTTCCAAATCATGTCCAATCAATGGAATTTACTACAGGTGGACTCCAATCAAGTTGTAGAAACATCTCAAGGATGCTCAATGGAAACAGGATGCACCTGAGCTCAATTTCGAGTCTCATAGCAAAGAGTCTGAATACTTATATAGATAAGGTATTTCAGTTTTTTATTTGTCCCTGTCATCTCTCTTTATTGCTTTTTCCCCAGTAGGCTAATATCTCCACCGGCTCTCTGCCCAGGACACACTGTTCCAGTCTCGACCCACATACTGTAACCTCTACTACTTTCTCTCCCCTGTCCCTTCATGTTTAATTTTTCCTTCCAACTCACAGTTTCTCCAACTGGGATTGTTCATTTTTTCCCACTTCCCTTTCCTTCGGTCTTTCTCTCCATCTCTCCCTCTATCATTTTATCTGCCCACCCCTTGTCTCTCTGTTATGGTGTCTAGTATGGCTCAGTGTAGGGGTCTCGGTATTATTAGCTGGGTAAACATTGCTATCACTAGAGAGACAGAGCCAGAGAGACAGCCGTATCTGCCTGTTCTCCTCTGAGCTCTTAATCCCTCACTGTTTTATCAGATCTTTGGGTCATCTGGTATGCTTCCTTTCCCCCTATCTAAAATATTACCCCCCTCTAACACCCCCCTAAACCCTATCTGCCACAGCCCAAACAAGCCGAGACAGGATCCACCATAGACGCTGCCAAGTCATGAAACTCCCCTCCAGTAGCCAAGGAATGTCAGTTGACACGGAGAGTGAAGTTCATGTGGAACATCTCAACACAACACGGACTCCCCCAAGTCTCAGTCCATCAGATAGCCCTCATCCCATTTCTCCTACTCCATCCACTAACTGTACATGCATTCTAGCACAGATATTAATATTGTGTAACTCTATCTTGATTGATCCATCCTTCCATTTTGTGAATTACCGGTATGTGCTGTATTGTCTCCCATTTCAAGACTGACCCCAGATTTAGTTGTATTCTTCATCACCTTCAGGGTTCATGGAGTCAATTTGCTTTTGATCTCCTGCCTTCTAAACCCCCCCCCCCCGTACTTATCACGGTACATTTAAACCCTCAGGGGGTCATGGGAGGTCATACTGTGGTGAAGTACGGTAGAATGCAGAGTCACTGTGAACGCCTGTCAAAACATAAGTGTTCAATTCTCTTGTAAATCTATCAATAGGCTCTTAAAAGCACTTATGATCCTGATCTACTTCACCTGTCTCCACCCCTCTCACCAGGTGTATCCCATTTGTCCCTGATATCTCCTGTGTATTTACTGTATGCCTGCGTTTTCTGTTTGTCTGTTGCCAGTTCGTCTTGTCCAGTCAAGTCCTACCAACGTTTTTTTTCCCAATTTTTGAGTTTCCATAGTTGCTGTTTTCTAGTCCTCACGTTTTTTCCAACATTTTCAGACTACTAAACAGCTATTGATTTAGAACAACAGAGATAAAAACGGGGCGGCAGGTAGCCTAGTGGTTAGAGCGTTGGACTAGTAACCGAAAGGTTGCAAGATCGAATCCACGAGCTGACAAGGTAAAAATCTGTCGTTCTGCCCCTGAACAAGGCAGTTAAATTAATTTGTTCTTGACTGACTTGCCTAGTTATAAACAGGAGCTGCCTCTACTATTGCAGCACTATTTCAACTTCATCTTCTTATCACCTAGACAACTAAAATAAACCAAAAAACGATTTAGTTCAATCAACATAAGCGATATGATGTGGCTGTCCGTGGCACTGATTTCTGTGTGTGCATGCAAGTAGAAAAAACATGTTGACTGACCCTACTTGTAGAGATACATCAATGCCATCCTCCTCTTTCATGTGGCCTAAACAGTCTGACTGTCATACAGCACACACTTTTAGTTTTTATTGTCCTAGTACCTGTCTAAAATGTTTGCTTGCTAGCCTAACTTACTTTCATAGACAACGATGCGCCAGGCCATCTAGTTAACATTAGCATACTAAACTCAGCAAAAAAAGATACGTCCTCTCACGGTCAACTGCGTTTGTTTTCAGCAAACTTAATACGTGTAAATATATGTATGAACATAACAAGATTCATCAACTGAGACAAACTGAACAAGTTCCACAGACATGTAACTAACAGAAATGGAATAATGTTTCCCTGAACAAAGGCAGGGTCAAAATCAAAAGTAACAGTCAGTATCTGGTGTGGCCACCAGCTGCATCTCCTACATCTCCTTCTACTGCAGTGCATCTCCTCCTCATGGACTGCACCGGACTTGCCAGTTCTTGTTGTGACAAGAACCACCAAGGCACCTGCCCGGACATTTCTGGTGGGGAATGGCCCTAGCCCTCACCCTCCAATCCAACAGGTCCCAGACGTGCTCAATGGGATTGAGATCAGGGATCTTCGCTGGCCATGGCAGAACACTGACATTCCTGTCTTGCAGGAAATCACACATAGAACGAGCAGTATGGCTGGTGGCATTGTCATGCTGGAGGGTCATGTCAGGATGAGCCTGCAGGAAGGGTACCACATGAGGGAGGAGGATGTCTTCCCTGTAACGCACAGCTTTGAGATTGCCTGCAATGACAACAAGCTCGGTCCGATGATGCTGTGACACCCCGCCCAGACCATGACGGACCCTCCACTTCCAAATCGTTCCCGCTCCAGAGCACAGGCCTCGGTGTAACGCTCATTCCTTCAACGATAAACGCGAATCTGACCATCACCCCTGGTGAGACAAAACCGCGACTCGTCAGTGAAGAGCACTTTTTGCCAGTCCTGTCTGGTCCAGCGATGGTGGGTTTGTGCCCATAGGCAACGTTGTTGCAGGTGATGTCTGGTGAGGACTTGCCTTACAACAGGCCTACAAGCCCTCAGTCCAGCCTCTCTCAGCCTATTGCGGACAGTCTGAGCACTGATGGCGGGATTGTGCGTTCCTGTTGTAACTCGGGCAGTTGTTGTTGCCATCCTGTACCTGTCCCGCAGGTGTGATGTTCGGATGTACCGATCCTGTGCAGGTGTTGTTACACGTGGTCTGCCACTGCGAGGATGATCAGCTGTCCGTCCTGTCTCCCTGTAGCGCTGTCTTAGGCGTCTCACAGTACGGACATTGCAATTTATTGCCCTGGCCACATCTGCAGTCCTCATGCCTCCTTGCAGCATGCCTAAGGCACGTCTACGCTGTTGAGCAGAGACCCTGGGCATCTTTCTTTTGGTGTTTTTCAGAGTCAGTAGAAAGGCCTCTTTAGTGTCCTAAGTTTTCATAACTGTGACCTTAATTGCCTAACATCTGTAAGCTGTTAGTGTCTTAACGACCGTTCCACAGGTACATGTTCATTAATTGTTTATGGTTCATTGAACAAGCATGGGAAACAGTGTTAACTTCTACTTGCACACAATCCCGGATCCGGGAGCACCCTCATCAGTAAAAAAGCTGACTAGCATAGCCTAGCATAGCGCCACAAGTAAATACTAGCATCTAAATATCATTAAATCACAAGTCCAAGACACCAGATGAAAGATACACATCTTGTGAATCCAGCCATCATTTCTGATTTTTAAAATGTTTTACAGGGAAGACACAATATGTATTTCTATTAGCTAACCATGATAGCAAAAGACACAACTTTTTTTCCCCACCATTTTTTTCCTGCATAGGTAGCTATCACAAATTCGACCAAATAAAGATATAAATAGTCACTAACCAAGAAACAACTTCATCAGATGATAGTCTGATAACATATTTATTGTATAGCATATGTTTTGTTAGAAAAATGTGCATATTTCAGGTATAAATCATAGTTTTACATTGCAGCCACCATCACAACTCTCACCAAAGCAACTAGAATAACTACAGAGACCAACGTGATTTACCTAAATACTCATCATAAAACATTTATGAAAAATACACAGCGTACAGCAAATAAAAGACAAAGATCTTGTGAATCCAGCCAATATTTCAGATTTTTTAAGTGTTTTACAGCGAAAACACAATATAGCATTATATTAGCTTACTACAATAGCCAACCACACAACAGCATTGATTCAAGCCAACAATAGCAATAACGAATAAACCAGCAAAAGATATTAATTTTTTCACTAACCTTCTCAAACTTCTTCAGATGACAGTCCTATAACATCATATTACACAATACATATAGAGTTTGTTCGAAAATGTGTATATTTAGCGGCACAAATCGTGGTTATACAATATGAATAGTAGCCAAAATGCAAACAAAATGTCGGGAGAAATCTTGGGAGAGGCACCTAATCTAATCAGTAACTAATCATAAACTTGACTAAAAAATACAGGTTGGACAGCAAATGAAAGATACATTAGTTCTTAATGCAACCGCTGTGTTAGATTTTTAAAATTAACGTTACTACGACATACAGCGTGCGTTAAAGCGAGACCGCACCGAAATTAATGGCGGAATAGGAGTTTTACATTTTTCAACAGAACAACGAATTAACATCATAAATAGTTCTTACTTTTTGATGAGCGTTCATCAGAATCTTGGGCAAGTTGTCCTTTGTCCAGAAGAATCGTTGCTCGGTTGTAGATTGTCGCCTTCAACTTTGAAATTAGCAGTAAACATTAGCCATGTGGCGAAGACGTGCCCAACTCACTATAACGCAGCACAAAGAAATATCCGAAAATCGCAATATACTGATATAAACTGATATAACTCGGTTTAAAATAACAACATTATGATGTCTTTAACACCTATATCGAATAAAATCAGAGCCGGATATATCTAACTCCTATAACGAGAGCTTTCCAGAACGCCATCCTGAGGTCTGTCTTGCGTCATGGCGAATGTTGAAAAGAGTGGACCCCACGTTCCAAAACCCTTTATATGGCCTCAGATCTGCCTAGCAACACCATTCCAATTCTCACCGCTTGCTGACATCTAGGGGAATGCCTATGCAGTGCATGTCGACCAATAGAAGACATGCAAATTAATAAACTGACCCTAGAACAGACTGCCTGATTTCAGATTTCTCACTTCCTTACAGGAAGTTTGCTCCAACTCGAGTTCTGTTTTACTCACAGATATAATTCAAACGGTTTTAGCAACTAGAGAGTGTTTTCTATCCAATAGTAATAATAATATGCATATTGTACGAGCAAGAATTGAGTACGAGTCAGTTTAATTTGGGAACGAAATTTTTACAAAGTGAAAACAGCACCCCCTATTGAGAAAACCCTTTACAATGAAGAAGATTTGAAGTTATTTGGATATTTACGAATTATCTTTGAAAGACAGGGTCCTGAAAAAGGGACGTTTCTTTTTTTGCTGAGTTTACATCTAGCTACATGTTGAACTTCCATTCTCCCAGGCCAGGGGCACAGTATATGAATCTATGGTTGGATCAGAATCGCCCTTATAATCATTGGCAAGTACAGAGAATTAAGTAAAACTACAAGTTCATATCCCTATCTTCATCCATGGCTAATTTAGGAAAGGCCAATTTTAGCTAGATAGCTAACCACCGGAGGACAACGACAAAGCGAGATGCAACAATTTAATTTTTTTTCTGTCAATGACGTTTGGTTTCTGATGGGATGTGACTGGTGTGAAGCCAAATCCAAACTGGCTTCCCTTGACACTTTTTTGGGGGGTGAGCCAGGACCATCTTCTTCTTTGGTATCATGGCATTTGCACATTTTGTTTGTGCATGCTGCCACCTACTGTGTGGTAGTATCAATCACGTTCCATTTGTGATAATAAAATAAAAAGGAAGGGGGAAAAATATTAAATTACACCACCAACCAACCCTACACCTATAGTTGAAGTTGGAAGTTTACATACACTTAGGTTGGAGTCATTAAAACTTGTTTTTCAACCACTCCACAAATTTCTTGTTAACAAACTATAGTTTTACAATCTACTTTGTGCATGACACAAGTAATTTTTCCAACAATTGTTTACAGACAGATTATTTCACTTATAATTCACTGTATATCACAATTCCAGTGGGTCAGAAGTTGACTGTGCCTTTAAACAGCTTGGAAAATTCCAGAAAATGATGTCATGGCTTTAGACGCTTCTAGTCAATTGGAGGTGTACCTGTGGATGTATTTCAAGGCCTACCTTCAAACTCAGTGCCTCTTTGCTTGACATCATGGGAACATCTAAATAAATCAGCCAAGACATCAGAAAATAAATTGTAGACCTCCACAAGTCTGGTTCATCCTTGAGATCAATTTTCAAACGCCTGAAGGTACCACATTCATCTGTACAAACAACAGTACGCAAGTATAAACACCATGGGACCACGCAGCCGTAATACCACTCAGGAAGGAGATGCATTCTGTCTCCTAGAGATGAGCGTACTTTGGTGTGAAAAGTGCAAATCAACCCCAGAACAACAGCAAAGGACCTTGTGAAGATGCTGCAGGAAACGGGTACAAAAGTATCTATATCCACAGTAAACCGAGTCCTATATCGACATAACTTGAAAGGCTGCTAAGCAAGGAAGAAGCCACTGTTCCAAATCCGCCATAAAAAAGCCAGACTACGGTTTTCAACTGCACATGGGGACAAAGATCGTACTTTTTGGAGAAATGTCCTCTGGTCTGATTAAACAAAAATAGAACTGTTTGGCCATAATGACCATCGTTATGTTTGGAGAAAAAAGGGGGAGGCTTGCAACCCGAAGAACAGCATCATGTTGTGGGGGTGCTTTGCTGCAGGAGGGTCTGGTGCACTTCACAAAATAGATGGCATCATGAGGACGGATAATTATGTGGATATATTGAAGCAACATCAAGACAACAGTCAGGAAGTTAAAGCTTGGTCGCAAATGGGTCTTCCAAATGGACAATGACTCCAAGCAAACTTCCAAAGTTGTGGCAAAATGGCTTAAGGACAACAAAGTCAAGGTATTGGAGTGGCCATCACAAAGCCCTGACCTCAATCCTTCAGAACATTTGTGGGCAGAACTGAAAAAGCGTGTGCGAGCAAGGCCTACAAATCTGACTCAGTTACACCAGCTCTGTCAGGAGGAATGGGCCAAAATTCACCCAACTTATAGTGGGAAGCTTGTGGAAGGCTACCCGAAACGTTTGACCCAAGTTAAACAATTTAAAGGCAACGCTACCAAATACTAATTGAGTGTATGTAAACTTCTGACCCACTAGGAATGTGATGAAAGAAATAAAATCTGAAATAAATCATTATCTCTATTATTCTGACATTTCACTTTCTTAAAATAAAGTGGTGATCCTAACTGACCTAAGACAGGGAATTTTTCTAGGATTAAATGTCAGGAATTGTGAAAAACTGAGTTGAAATGTATTTGGCTAAGGTAAACTTCCGACTTCAACTGTATATACCACTATTTCATACACATGAAATACCTCAGAACATCATATATCTGCAGTAAAATCTCATTCACTCAGGTACTTCTCTGCAGCTGCCACCTACGCTCATTAAAAACCCACTGCCCCATTCCACTACTTTGACCCTGTCTGCTCCTGCACCATGCCAATAGCCTGAGAGGATGGGACACCCCCACTCAACACACCCTGTAACTCTTCTGACGACAGAACGCTAAGAAACCAGCCTTACTGAAGCATATATCACTCGTTGGTCTATCCCTCTATGCTGGCACAAATCTACTACTCACTGGGATTCTCTCAGGATCCCTGACCCTTGACCCATCCTCCTCTACTTTCTTCACTGCCACAGCATACTACACCTCCTCCACTGCTCTGACTCTGGCTACTTCAACCTGCCTCTCTCACACCAGACATTTTCGATCCCCAGCACTGATCTTTACCCAAGTTGCATGACCCTCTGGTCAGAAGAAACACAAACAAATATCACAAGTCCACTACAGGTTACCTTCACTGATTCAACAACACCAAACTCCTTTCTCACCCACCCTGTAACCACAAATGGATCCGCCAAAAGGCAAGGGTCCACTTTCTCCAAAAATGTCACTCCTACTGGACCAGATTCTTCTTTATTCATTAATGCCAGGCTCGGGTTCTGAGCTCTTCACCACACCTTCCACCTCTCTTAACTTGCCCTCATTCACTTCCATTTTACCTCCAGAACTCGGTCTGGTGCACGGCTCACTCTGTTTGACACCAATCTTCTTCGCCACCCCATCTCCATGTTTATCGCCATCTTCCTCAGATTCAAATCCAACCTCTGCTTTCCTCATTCTCTTCAACCTCTTTCTCCGCCTCCATTCCTCCTCAGAAACTCACCTTTCTGTCTTCCTCTTCTTGGTCCATGATTCCTCCTACAACGGTTTACAAATGTTTGCTAGTGCTGTCAACGTTGTCTCTGTTGCTCTACACTGATTGGCTGTTATTATTATTTTTAAATATCAAGGGAAGCCAAATGCTCGCTAGCTTCCCTTGCATTCAATGCTGCAAGCGACAACCATGTCATACTCTTTTTGACCAGACACCATCAGATAGATGGGCTACACATACTGAGACAGAGGGGTGCTGTTTCGTTCACTCGGATGCTTTCTCCAGTGAGATACATTCAGCCTCTTGCGAAATGAAGGACATTTATGAAACACAGAGAGATGAAAGTTAAAAGAAAATAACATACAAAATTATTTATCTTGTTACATTTTTGGGGGAACGGTGGCCCCCTCAGATTTGTCCTGTTTAAAAAATATATAATTGTTGTTCATTTTGTTGTTGTTTCTCTGTAATACTACTAGCCACCTAGCAATTTGATGAAGTTTGCTTTAGCTAGCCCAGATAGGTTCCTAATCTCCCATCCTCTTAACTAGCTACCAAGAAGTCAATTCAGGCTATCAATCTTAGCTGGCATGCCTGCTGGTAAGATTGGTAAACTTTAGAAAAGCAAGCAATAACAAAATGTACTGAATAATTCACATTCCTTTCAATCTTTTACCCAGATTTTAGAGGAGATGTAGAGAACCATATTTAGTTTCTTTAAAAAAATAACAACTAGTCTGGAGGATACAGACAGCTCAAGGAATATGCTTAGATATGCAATAAAATATGCACATTTTTGACATACACTAAATATACAGAAGTATGTGGACACCCCTTAAAATGAGTGGATTCTGCTATTTCAGCCACACCTGTTGCTGACAGGTGTATAAAATCAAGCACACAGCCATGCAATCTCCATAGACAAACATTGGCAGTAGAATGCCACCTTTCCAACAAGTCAATACTCAAATTTCTGCCCTGCTAGTGTAACGGATGTGAAATGGCTAGCTAGTTAGCGGGTACACGCTACTAGCGTTTCAATCAGTTACGTCACTTGCTCTGAAACCTAGAAGTAGTGTTGCACCTTGCTCTGCAAGGGCCGCGGCTTTTGTGGAGCGATGGGTAACGACGCTTCGTGGGTGTCAGTTGTTGATGTGTGCAGAGGGTCCCTGGTTCGCGCCCGTGTTGGGGCGAGGGGACGGTTTAAAGTTATACTGTTACATTGATGCTGTTGACCCGGATCACTGGTTGCTGCGGAAAGGGGGGTGAGTGTAACGGATGTGAAATGGCTAGCTAGTTAGCGGGTACGCGCTACTAGCGTTTCAATCAGTTACGTCACTTGCTCTGAAACCTAGAAGTAGTGTTGCACCTTGCTCTGCAAGGGCCGCGGCTTTTGTGGAGCGATGGGTAACGATGCTTCGTGGGTGACTGTTGTTGATGTGTGCAGAGGGTCCCTGGTTCGCGCCCGTGTCGGGGCGAGGGGACGGTTTAAAGTTATACTGTTACACTAGAGCTGACCCGGTCAATTGTAAGTGCTGTTATAGTGAAGTGGAAATATCTAGGAGCAACCACAGCTCAGCCGCAAAGTATTAGGCTACACAAGCTCACAGAAAGGAACCATTGAGTGCTGTAGCGCGTAGAAATCGTCTGTCCTCAGTTGCAACACTCACTACCGAGTTCCAAACTGCCTCTAGAAGCAACGTCAGTACAAGAACTGTTCGTTGAGAGCTTCATGAAATGGGTTTCCATGGCCGAGCAGCTGCACACAAGCCTAAGATCACCATACGCAATGCAAAGCGTCCGCTGGAGTGGTGTAAAGCTCGCCGACATTCCTGTTTCAGCATGACAATGCCCCCGTGCACAAAGCGAGGTCCATACAGAAATGGTTTGTCGAGATCGGTGTGGAAGAAGTTGACTGGCCTGCACAGAGCCCTGACCTCAATCCCATTGAACATCTTTGGGATGAATTGGAACGCTGACTGCGAGCCAGGCCTAATCGCCCAACATCAGTGCCCGACCTCACTATTGCTCTTGTGGCTGAATGGAAGCAAGTTCCTGCAGCAATGTTCCAACATCTAGTGGAGAGCCTTTCCAGAAGAGTAGAGGCTGTTATAGCAGCAAAGGAGGAACCAACTTCATATGAATGATTATGGAATGAGATGTTCAACGAGCAGGTGTCCACATACTTTTGGTCATGTAGTGTATATATGAACTTGCCAGAAACTCACTGAAATAACAAGTGACATGCTGATTGATAGACATGCTGGTGGACATGAATATAAACGAGCAGCTTGACATTTATTGTCATGAATCTTGCCCTGTAGGCAAAACTGAGCGATTTCCGCTAGATGGGCCAGTTGCAAAGTCAAAATTGTCTAAATCGCAAACATGTATGAATACAAAAATTTGCTTTCTGGTCTTGATTTAAGGTTAGGCATTAGGGTTAGCAGTGTGGTTAATGTTAAGGCTAGGTTTAAAAACGGATTTTATGACTTTGTGGCTGTGTTAGCTAGTGACCACTCTGCAGAGCTGCCTCCAGATCAAGATTCATAACTCACACGCTCATAGAAAAGCGCCCTCTGACTTTGTCATGACAAAGATGATGCTGCTTCCTGCTGGGTATTTTGTGTAATGCATGTAGAAATAAGGCCAAAACGACTATAATATATGTCATTTAGCAGGCATATATCCAAAGCGACTTACGGTCATACATTTTATGTATGGGTGGTGTCGGGATTCAAACCCACAACCCTAGTGTTAGAAGTGCCATGCTCTACCAACTGAGCTACAGTACAAGTCTGGAAGTGAGCTTAAAAACATTGAACAACGCTGAACAATGATAATCTTGGCTTTTTCTTTACTTGAAATAACAAATCTAAAAAGACCCACATTAAAATGTGCAAAGAAACAGAACTATAGTGAGCATTATACGATTTCTGCAAGATACAGAAACAGGATATTATGAATAACTACTATAAAGAACAAAACTGCAATGCCTCTGAAATGTAGTTCTGTTTACTAATGACACGTTTAGAAGGATTCTATCTTGTAAAAAATAAGGCTAACGATGAATGGATGCTGTAGAGTTCTGCTCTTGTTGTCACTGTCTTCTCTCCGCAGCATCATAGTAATCTACACATTCAAGAGACAAGAGAGAGACATGGAATGCATCTGATGAACGCATTCTTCACAAGTGTTTAGTATAATCAGCCTCGTTATAAACCCACAGTATCGCAATCAGCAGCACTGTCAGCAACCTCATCAGCATCATTATGATCCCCCACCAACCAGCATCACAGAGCTCTCACATCATCTAACAGAGGGTGCTAATTGGGATGTTAGATCCATAGAATTAGGAATTAGTAGTAGTAGTAATTTAATAAGATATATATGGTTAGAGCCTACATGTTAGAAGCCCCTTACATGCCCAATAAGGGCTTTGATACTTCCCATCCCCCAACTCAATGTTCTGTATGTACAGTACCACAGATTATTGAGTCATTCTATTTCTATGGTAACTCCCTCCCAATGTTTTATCTGGTGTTCTGCTATGGACACCCATGTGTTAACGTTAGTGCCGCGATATGTGTTATGCAGACATACAGCAGAGATGTACAGAGTGTTCCAGTTGTGTACCTGTTGCTGGAGGGACGTCAGCCCCGACGGTCCTGGTAGCGCTGGGTGGGGGAGGAGGTGGGACCGCCCTCCTGGATGACATCACACATGCGTATGAATCATTGTTATCTCCGGCCCGCATTGTGTCACAACATCAGTCTATGTAAGTGTGGGTACGGTAGGTGTTATGAATGGGGTTGTGTTGTGAATCACCTGGTGGTGTCTCTGTGTGGTGAGGGTGCTAGCTCCAGGGGTTCAGAGGTGTTGCGGTAGACCAGGCTAGGGTGAGGCTGGGGTGGCAGCAACCAGGATGGGTAGGGCAGGTAGGCCGGGGTAGGCTGGTAATGGTAGTGGTACATCTCTGGATCCTCCTCCTCCTCCTCCTCCTCCTGCAGTATTTAACCTTTAATTAACTAGTCAAGTCAGTTAAGAACAAATTCTTATTTACAATGACGTCCTAGCCCTGCCAAACCCTCCCCTAACCCCAGACGACACTGAGCCAATTGTGTGCCGCCCTATGGGACTCCCGATCACGGCCGGTTGTGATACAGCCCGGGATCAAACCAGGGTCTGTAGTGACGCCTCTAGCACTGAGATGCGCCACTCAGGAGCTGTAAAAAATCACTGGGGGCCAGCTGGCCTGGAGGGGAGGATAAAAACAGCCCATTCAGACACTGCATGTGTCAAATGGCACCCTATTCCCTATTAAAAAATAATAATAAAAAATAGTGCACTATATAGGGATTAGGGTACCATTTGGGGCTCATCCTCACTCTCCACTTCAATGGGTTGGACGACCAACTGCTTATGGAGCCTCAACACAACCACTAAACTGACAAGGAACAGTGTGACCCAAAACAGACTCCAAAAATAACTTTTAGGTGCATTAGCTAATGTGAGGAGCCACTCTGACCTCGGTCTGTTTACTTTTCCAGATTGTCATATCAGATTAGGTATGTCTCTACCTACTGAAACACATGTTTTCAGATGAATAATGTAAGATGAGTGTGCTGCATACGGACAGGCTGGATGATAAGTTGGCACATGTGACTAACAGTAAATGTACCTCAGGGGTGGAGAGTGGGGCTGGGGCTGGGAATAGCCAAATGACTGTACCTCAGAGGTAGACGGAGGGTGGAGCTGGGGCTGGGAATAGCCAAATGACTGTACCTCAGAGGTAGACGGAGGGTGGAGCTGGGGCTGGGAATAGCCAAATGACTGTACCTCAGAGGTAGACGGAGGGTGGAGCTGGGGCTGGGAATGGCCAAATGAGCTGAGGGCTGACATGGTCATGTTGTTCATGATGACCTGGTGCATCTGGGCATTCTGGATCATCATCAGCTCCACCAGGTCTGGAGAATAGCAGAGAGTGACGTTATACACACACACACACACACACACACACACACACACACACACACACACACACACACACACACACACACACACACACACACACACACACACACACACACACACACACACACACATGGAAGCTAACTTCTTCTTTATGCCTGTTGTGCTGTCCTTTATCCTTTAAGTGACAATCAACCCGCATGGTGTCCAATCACGAGTTCTAAATCAAATCTGACATCCTGAATGTTCTATCCTCTCCCTTCCTCAATTTCTGTCTGACATCCTTCCAGCAATATGAAAATACAGATTTTGCCCGCTGGCTGCTTGTCAGGATACTCTGGCGACAGCCTGATGCAACATTTAGAAAAACGACACCATATTATACAACTCTGTCAGAATGAGAAGAATCCGAACTACTCATTGAATAATATCAGAAATAATGCCAATACTGAAATGAACCTCAATATAAGTGAGTTGAAAGTAAGAAGAGCAGAAAGGTCAGTCAGAAGGATGTCAGTCAGAGCAAACAATCAGTGCCCTGGCCTGAGCGACCAACAGACAGACAATGATGAGGCTAGAGGTGGAGAAGAAGTGCCATAAAGAGCATGACCGCCATTATAGATGGTGGAGCTTTGGCCCTTAGGTCCAGCTGGCACCTGAAGTGACATTCACAGTTTCATTCACAGACACACACACACAGAGAACGAGTGAGGTGAGAAAATACAATGTATAATATTGCACACATGTGTTGGAGGCAGAAAGCCAGGTCAGAGAAGCTGAGAGACGTGGGCTCTGTCTGAAAAGTTATCTTGACAGCCTGCCTGCCATACGCACCCTGCTTGACGTGTGCTGGCCGGATGGAGGGAGTGGGAGATGACACAGCAGCAGGGAGCTGCTGTAGGATGGTGGTGGGCTGCTGGGAAGCCTGGGACGGAGACATGAGACTTTAATGAGGCTCGCTGACTGGAGGCATATAGCCAGGGAGAATATCTATCTCCCATATCTAATACTGCCATGGTTGAACTACTGTTAAAAGGTAGGCAATATCAGCCCACTCTCTCAATATAGTTAACAGTAGCAATGCGTGATAAAACATCTAATTAAAACTATAAGGTAGTGAGCCAGAGATATGCATCAAGAAGATATGACTCATCAAGCTATTACAAAAATACTCAAATCACAGCTGTTGGAAGCTAAAGATGCCTCCCTTAATGATGCTGCAAAGGAAGTCAATGGCATATAGAGAGCCAACTTTCTCTGTAAATGAGCGTGGGTGATCGCATAGAGCGTGGGTTATCGCATAGAATTACAGTCTCTATGATATGCCAAGTAAACAGGTCAACTGTGTTTTTTTGCTATTGAAAAAAATCCCTATTGGCCACACTTACAGGCTGTTGAATTATCTGCACATTCTGTGCGTCCTGGTTCCACTGCTGAAACTGTGGGTAAGTATCATCTGTCCATGCCATTGAGTTTCATATGTCGGTAAAAATAGAGCTGTAAACAGTAACTGAAGATAAACCTTGTTTTAATCCAACCCAGGCTTGGAGTATACACCCACCAGTTGGGTTGCCAAGGCTTCAAAGCGCAAACAACAAGTGCGAGAAATATGCGCAGGTTGTTGCGCACATATAGGCTAGTGCGTCACTTACTGTAATGCTTAGCTGCAATGGGATATTTAAACTAGGACTAATTAGTCGCTCATTTTATCACATTTATTTTCTTACCATTTAGGCCTATATCGAGTTCTAAACGTTTCTAAAAGAGCAAATGAGGTGGTCACACTTTAATTGATTTTGACAGCTGTGGCACAAAGGTAGCCTTCTTCCATGTAGCTAAGTGAGTGAATTCACAAAAGTAGCCTATAATTGGGATTTCCCGCCCCTAGACAATGAGCTTGGCAAGTCCATATGGTCACATGCATCAATCTTGACAGGAGGGGCAGGGAACAGGTGGGCCACCGCTACGTAGGTCTCTCACTTTAAATTGAGTGGGCTAAGTTATGGACACCTGGGATAGGCCTGGGCCAGCTCTCTTTCACTTCATAGACCACTAATTACAGCTTCCATTTGACGAGTTTTTCGCTCTGACTCTCTCGATCTCCGTTCTCCTCAGTGTTTCTTCTCTTCTTTCCATCTCCTACATGCTGTCACGGTCTCCTACGCGGATCCCATCCGCCCCCACCGCAGCATTTCAAAAGGTGTAATTGTGCGCCATCTCGGGAATGATCGCCTCTATTTTTAAAAAGCTCTGTCACCAGGGCCATTTCTAGCATTTTTAGGGCCCTATGTGAGATTTGTTTGTGGGGCCCCACCACCTCGGGGACAAAACCTTTTAGTGGCCCCCCTCTTGGCAGAGGACAGAAAAAAATCGCAGCTTTAAAGTGAATGTTCTGCACTTCCAAAATAATGTGCCATGGGGCATAGAGACATTTCTTGCAGTTCAACACATTTTGTCATGGGATGGAGATAAAATGTTTCCGTTTTAAAGCTAATTCCTGTAATTCTGAGTGAGAGTGACTAATAAAATCAACGGGGCCCCTCGACACCAGGGTTGGGCTCAATTCGAATTGAAGGCAGTCAGTTCAGGAAGTGATTTGAATAAAACATTTCTAAAACACTTTTGAAATAAATAGCTTCTACTTTTCAGTTTATTGAGAAGTTGTTGAAACATTTAAAAGTGGTATATTATTGAATTGTGATTTTAGTTTACTTCCTAAATTGACTGCTGGGCATGTGCCTTGCGATTTGGCCATGATTACTACGCGGTTTACATGGCTAGAAACGTACCTAGCAATCTATAAAATGTTAGCTGACATGGGCTAATTGAGTGACTGTCAACGACTGACATAGAGGAATCTGCTGATGGGTCTTTCTATAAACTGGGGTACCAGTTAACATTTCTCTCTCTGTTTGGAGCGGTTACAAAGTCATTAATAATAATTCGATTTTTTTCAAGTGACTACATTAAGATATAAAGGGGGAACATAGATACATTCAACATAATTAATGAGTTGAACCAAAACCTATTTTTAAAACCCTTTCTCATGCTTGGAGTCTTTGCAGATTTGGCAAAAATCGTGTGACATAAAAAACATTGACCTTGATCCTGTGAAATTCCTGGATATTGCTGTCGGACTCTTTAAAAAAAAAAAGGAGGTCCCAGAAGTGTACTGTAACCGCTTAACATTTCGTATCTCCCTATCTCCCTATGGTGTGAAAACAGTTTTTATGGGTACACATATTCAAAATAATGTATGTGATTGCAAAATCCAATGCTTCAAAACAGAAATAGTAGCTTTAATATCATTAATACAACTAAAATAGATACTGTCATTTAGTGAGGTTCTTTAATAATTATGCATAATAGTTGTTTGATGTGCTTTTGCAGCCTGGTCTCATAGACAAGAAAAAACATAGTAAATGTAAATCCGGGACACTCAAATTAGTATGACACATTACATGTGGTATGTGGACACCCCTTCAAATTAGTGGATTCTGCTATTTCAGCCAAACCTGTTGCTGACTGGTGTATAAAATCGAGCACACAGCCTTGCAATTGTAACTGCAAGTGCTGTAAGTGCTGTTAACTATAAGTCCTGTTATTGTGAAGTGGAAACGTTTAGGCGTAACAACGGCTCAGCCGCTAAGTGATAGGCCACACAAGCTCACAGAACGGGACCGGCGAGTGCTGAAGCGCGTAGCGCGTAAAAAATCATCTGTCCTTGTTTGCAACACTCACTACCAAGTTCCAAACGGCCTCTGGAGCAATGTCAGCACAAGAACTGTTCATGGAGCTTCATGAAATGGGTTTCCGTGGCCGAGCAGCCTACAAGCCTAAGATCACCATGCGCAATACCAAACGTTGGCTGAAGTGGTGTAAAGCTCGCCGCCATTGGACTCTGGAGCAGTGGAAACGCGTTCTCTGGAGTGATGAATCACGCTTTACCATCTGTCAGTCCAACAGACGAATCTGGATTTGGCGGATGCCAGGTGAACGCTACCTTCCCCAATGCACAGTGCCAACTGTAAAGTTAGGTGGAGGAGGAATAATGGTCTGGAGCTTTGTCATGGTTCAGATTAGGCCACTTAGTTCCAGGGAAGGGAAATCTTAACGCTACAGCATACAATGACATTGTAGACGATTCTGTGCTTCCAACTTTGTGGCAACAGTTTGAGGAAGGCCCTTTCTTGTTTCAGCATGACAACGCCCCCATGCACAAAGCAAGGTCCATTCAGAAATGGTTTGTTGAGATCGGTGTGAAAGAACTTGACTGGCCTGCACAGAGCCCTGACCTCAACCCCATCAAACAACTTTAGGATGAATTGGAACTCCGACTTCGAGCCATGTCTAATCGCCCAAAATCAGTGCCCGACCTCACTAATGCTCTTGTGGCTGAATGGAAGCAAGTCCCAGGAGCAATGTTCCAACATCTAGTGGAAAGTCTTCCCAGAAGAGTGGAGGCTGTTATAGCAGAAAAAGGGGGGACCAACTCCATATTAATGCCTATTATTTTGGAATGAGATGTTCAACGATTAGGTCATGTGTATGTGACGTTTGGTATGGTTACGTTGGGGTTGATGGGTGGGCGTGTAACGCAAACGTCTAGCAACCCAAAGGTTGTGAGTTCGAAGCTCATGGACAAATTCATAACATATTGTACATTTTGCAAATTCATAACATATAGTACGAATTGTAATTCATAACATATACTAAATGGAGTGTCCTCGGATTAACATACAGAATAATACGAAATGCTCTGAGACCAGGTTCACGTTTTAGTCTGAATGACATCAAGTGATAAAGAGATTGTGTGATACTGCACTCAATTTAAAAACAGCCGAAGTGCAGGAATTAATGTTGATCTTGAGGATTGACAGAACATTTGTGTCTATGTTGTTAGACGGTGAAGGTAATTTGCCTACTCCATAGATGACATGAAATCAAGATTCCTGAGATAAGATTAAGGTCTGTGTACATTTTGGTCCTTTGTTTTCCAAGCAAAGGAATAATGGGGGAGCATGAACAAATTGAAAATTGTTCGTGTTTTTGTTTCTGCATATAAAACCAAAAAATGTCTTGGTATTTCAATGTTAAAATGTGGGTGGGGTTAAATGTGGAATACTTGGTCAAGGGCACAGCCAACACTTCCTGTCCTTTCAAAGTAGGAAGTCACCCTTCTAACTCCATTCATGAATCTATTAGTCTATTCATTAATTGATTCATAGCTGCTCATAACATGCCACAGTGCCAAGATAAGGTAAGGTCACTTTCTGCCTAAGATTTAGTGTGTATTGACTTATTAGTGAACTGCTGTTACTGTAAATGGTTAGCTGACTGATATATCCTAGTTACTTGACTAACCTTTGGTAATCTTATTAAATGATGGCATACAGCCATTACAACAGTATCTATTTCTAGACTAGACATATGCCCCTAGTTTGATCACAGGAAGGACCGCTGCGCCACCTTCCTGTTCAAGTGAGCACAGCACGACAAGGTGAGTCCAAAAATGTACGTATGCTGCTGCATAAAGGATGTAATATGCCAGGGAGATATGTATACTGTAGCTAAGTAAGTAATACTAAGTGTATGTTGTGTAGTAAGCTGTTAGTAGCCCATTTGCCTCACCCTAATATTTTGGTCCCTTTCCCCCCCATAACTTAGCCTACTGTTCTGACTTGGTGGTGCACATGTAGCCTATAGCCTGTTTTAGAGAAATGTCATCATCAAATATTATAAGAGCTTTCATTGTCTGTTTATATGCCCCCTTTATTTATCCAACAATTCTGACTCGGTGTACAGGGAGAATACTGTAAGAACGGCCCATATCTCAATTCTGTCGCTGTACATTTCAAAAGTGCTGAACAAATAGTTATATTGACTACGTCCATCTTAGCTTGCTCATTAATGTCTTAATCGAAAATACGGATTGCGCTCATGGTTCCTTGGTTCCCTTATGCCATAGTTTGTACCTCTCAATTGTCAGTAGAAACCACATTTGTTTAAGGAAGTCAACCACATCAGCTCTGTTTTTTTAAAAGGCAGTAAATGAGGCTGAATTAACTGTTTCGCTGCCAGACAAGGCTCCGCTGTTAGCCAGGTGTATCGGCGGTAAAGATTCACTTAATGGTGCTGAAAAGAAAGCTCTGCTGTTAGGACAGCTTTATGTAGGCCCTAACAATTTATGGGTACCATTTGTCACCGTTATAGTGCAATTAATGTATTGTTTAGTGTTGTGTTGTGTAGTGTCTTTGCTGGCATCCATTGAAAAAACATTTTGGGAGTTTGCCCCACCAAGATTGACATGCTGAAATTGCTACTGGTCAGTGGTTGCACATCTAACTAGCTGGAATGAAGCAAGGGTGTGAATAGTAGACATGTAAATATATCTTTTCACTATTTGCAGCAGGTCTTCAGTTCACTGTTTACAGCAAGTCTCCGGCTACCCAGACCTGCCTGATCAGCCTGATAGGGTGCCGTGGGTGTGTCCAGTTTACATCTGTGCACATTTGTTTTATATAGCAATGGAATGAAACATCCAACCAATGCCTCAAGTGTCGTGCTGTAGGTCCACCCCACACCCGAATGTTTGTGGGGTCGTGTCCAGAAACAACCCCTAGACACTACCCCTAGACACTGTGGAGATCTGAGAGAATTGGACAGATTTAAGCAATACCGCCAAAATTCCACCAAGCCTTTCAGAGGGTAAGGTGGAGCTCTCACCATGTCACCACCCATCAATCCCTCTCAGTGTCTAGAGAAGTGTCTAGACTCTGGGCAGTAGGGGCTAGGGGTTGTTTCTGGACAGGCCATTGGTATTAGGTCTGGCACTGTAAAAAAAAAAAAAGGTATAACTGTCAAATACTTGCTTCCTCTGTCCTCAATTGCATTTCCTTGATTCGTTGCATCCTCTCTCCTCGTCTCCTTCTCAAAAACTATTGGATGAAAAGGTCAGAGGTCCCTCCCCTCTCACCTTCTTATCTAATGGGTTTTGAGAAGGAGGCGAGGAGAGAGGATGTGAGGAATGAAGGAAATGCAATTGAGATTCTCCCCTTGATTCCTCCATTCCTCACCTCCCTCTCGAAGCACATTAGGGGAGTGGAGGGAAGAGGAAGCAAGAATATGATGTCTAGTTCACACACACACACACACACACACACACACACACACACACACACACACACACACACACACACACACACACACACACACACACACACACACAGCTTGAAGAGTTTACTGATTATAATCATTTCATTATTGGTTATTATTATTGTAAATTATTTGATTGATAGAACCCATTGTATTATATTATTGTATTGAATTATTATAAACTATAAACTATTAAAAAATATATAGAAAGGCTGTTGTTTATCTTTTTCATTCTTCTGGAAGGTTCAGCAAATCTATAAATGATAGAGAATTTGACTAAAGCAAGTGACATTTTAAATGACTTGTAGATGTTTTGTTGTTACTAAGAGTTACGGACTCATTGTGCCGATCTAAACTCTTATTCCTGTAACTACACATGTGAAGCTACAAGACAATCATATTTAAATGTATATCAAACCATTTAGAAATGTTGACCCTTATGTCACACATTGGCCCCTTTTTTAATACACTGAACAAAAATATAAACATAACATGTAAAGTGTTGGTTCCATGTTTCATGAGCTGAAATTAAAGATCCCAGAAATTTTCCACAAGCACAAAAAGTTTATTTCTCTCAAATTTTGTGCACAAATTTGTTTACATCCCTGTTAGTGAGCATTCCTTCTTTGCCAAGATAATCCATCCACCCGAGTTCCCCTCGCCATTTTAGCAGCCAGACATTTTGCATTTCCCAACATCTTTGCAGGAACTAGTCGTTTCTAAGCGACGTGGCGGCAACCACGTCGCACGGTGCAACCAAAACAAAGATCTACACACATGCAAGAGGTTTTTCTCACTCGATACAAAAAGTGGTTTTAATAATTTTCTGAATATTCTCTGGTTTTTGGACTTCCACCTGCAACTGGACACAGAAGTTTATAATAGGCTTTGTTTCTTCCGAGTCGAGAGTTGAAAAATTGCTGCCGTGGCCTTCCACTAGCTACGGTGTAAGGGCTGTATGGAAGCGTTCATATATCATTGTTACAATGTGCAGCGAGTAAGCATTTGTAGTCATGTGTGAATGTTGCTGTCTTATCCGATTTGCCAAAACGGAAGATCCTTCTGGAAAAATCAAGTAATTCTATTCTATACAGTTAAACTAGAGTGCTCAATTAAGTGAATATACACTTGGCCCGTTACATTAACAGGTAGTGTCACGCCCTGACCTTAGTTATCTATGTTTTCTTGATTATTTTGGTTAGGTCAGGGTGTGACGAGGGTGGGTATGCTTACTTTTGTATTGTCTAGGGTTTTTTGTATATCTAGGGGTTTTGGTATGTCTAGGTATATGTAGGTCTATGGTGGCCTGAATTGGTTCCCAATCAGAGGCAGCTGTTTATCGTTGTCTCTGATTGGGGATCATATTTAGGTTGCCATTTTCCCTTGGGTATTTGTGGGTTCTTTTCTATGTGTAGTTGCCTGTTCAGCCCTCTTTGTATAGCTTCACGGTTCGTTTTGTTGTTTTGTTAGTTTTGTTCAGTGTTCGTTCTTATAATAAAGAGAATGTACGCATACCACGCTGCGCCTTGGTCTCCTCCTTACGACGACCGTGACAGGTAGGCTATCCTAAATAAATCTCCAATGCCTGTTGTGTGCTGCCTGGATCTGAATTACGCTTAAATTATCTTCAGTAATATTTAATGAAAACACAAATACACTGGACAGTGTGGGTTAAGGGTTAGCTCCATCCCATTACGTATCATTTATTAATGCTTTAAGCCCCTGATGAAACCTCATGCCTGAGATGAGTTCAGCTCCCCTTCTCATCACAGATAACATCATTAACATTAACTCAGCATTAACTCAATCCTCCACTGAATACATTATAGAAAATAGAGTGGCAACGCTGCAAATGTTATCACATTACTGTAAATGTTATCCTATTAGTGAGTTCATTTTGTGTGCTGGTGTTGTTGAGTAATGTTGAGGGTGCGGTTATGAATGTGTAGACTAGAGAAGCTTTTGCTTTTTTAACTTCAACCCCTCATCATCGGTCCTTATTCTGACTCACTTGCACCCCCCCCCCGCGTCCCCTCCCCTCCTTTGCCCCCCTCACCCCCTGCGGCATGTGCTCAAGAACATGGCCATTACCGTTATTGGTTCCTATGGCAACCCTACCCTGCTCTTGCAGCCCATAGGTAATGGTGGTAGCAGTGACACTATGTGTGCTCAGTGGGGTTTGTTGGTATAACAGAAATTAATATGTTTACAGTTAGGATAGATAAGTGCTATTTTGGAACATACACTCAATCTCTCCTTCTCAGTCTTCATCTCTATCTATCTCACTTGCTTGGTTTCACACACACACACACACACACACACACACACACACACACACACAGACACACACACATCTCTTCATAATTCTTTAAAACACTAATGCACCCAACTAGGGATGAAGAGAGAGATAGGGGGGGGGGGGGGGGGGGGGGGGGGGGGGGGGGGGGTACAAAGAGAGAGGGGGAGGGAGAGAGAGAGAAAGAGAGAGAGAGTAAGTAAATGTTATTCTTTCTTTGACATATACTTTTGAAAGAGCGCGAGAGGGAATTTCGGAGGGAGGGAGATAAGGCCATGAATACATGTCTGTCCTCCCTTTTTCTTGTCAGTACCCCAAGGAGAATAGTTGAATGACAGACACACACACACGCACATTCACACACACTCTGCGTGGTAGCAGGCAGCATGTGTGTGGTGCACCCCACCACCGACTGCTTCTAATTAGCACGTCTCTGCACACACACTCAGCTCTTGAATACTGCATTACCCAGTTAGCAACAGACTCCAATTTCATTTGGTCTTTGAGGGAGCTGGGAAACGCTGGGGAGTTGGGGAATGCAAGCTCATTACTGGTGATTTTCAGTGGAAATCAATGGTACAATACCCTGAGTTCTCCTGGGATAGAGGGGTCAGAGAGAGACACTTTCATGTCAATTGTCTCAGACATCATCCTGGCAATTCTAAGCTCTCCAGAACCCATTGTTGATTGTTTCATGTTTTTTTACAGGCAGGCACAGAAATTGAGTCCCATTAATACTGAAAAATACCTGCCTCTGTCTGCAGTGAATGTGGCAGAGCTGTCATGCCCGTCCTTATGCTACTCCCATCCTGAAGGGATACTTAAAGAGATGTTGTCTAGTATTTTTTTTTGCCATTACTGATCTCAGATCTGCTCATAAGTTGCTTTAAGGTGCTAATGGATGTGGGGGATACCTTATGGAAAGTACCCCCCCAAGACCATTGTGATTCACTTTACTGAAAGAAAGATTCCAGTCCGTATGTAAACACACAAATTATCCCTTTAACCCAGGGGTGTCAAACTCATTTTGCCCCAGGGGCTGCATTCAGTTTTCAATGAGGTCTGGGGACCGCACAAAAAAAGGTGTTATTTCCTCGTCAAAATGTGCAAAACATCTTCCTCTACCCATATTCCCTGACTGTCTGGCTTTAATTCCGGTGGTTATTAGCAAGCTAGACATAGTCAAGAAACTGTGTACATGTAGGTCCATTATACGTTTTAGTCATTTTAAGTAACTCTAACCACCCGCGGGCCAGATTGGACCCCCTCCGGCCCGCGCACCGTATGTTTGACACCCGCGCTATAACCCTTTTAGCTTGTTAGTGTGATTGTGCATCTGTTTATTTCTATCCTGCAGCATAGGGCTGATCTGGATGTGCTCCTCAGCTAAATACAGAAACAGAGATAAAAGATGGGGCAATATAGTCTCTGATGGCCCATTCTTCTTCATGGGAATTTGATTTGGCCACACTGCCAAAGGGCTGCCTCTGCAGACAACGAGCGCTGCAGTAATATAATGCTCAGTCTCAAACGTTCATATGGTTAGAGTATCATTAGATCTATTACATTCAGAATCCTATATGTTTGGTAAATGAAGTCAAGAGGTCTGAATGTCAATTTATGAGAGGGAGTCATAGACATAGTCTGCCCATTATTCAGTTTCCTATAATGATGTTGAACTTCACTGCAAGCGTCAACATCGTCAATTACTTCATACGAATCTGTATTTTAGAGGACCTGTATTCCATATTGGTTTAGGTGTAACCGTGGAGACGAATGGCAAACTGAAGGCTGAGTTAGCTGGCTGAATTTCCATAATCATTCCTTTCATATCCCGCAGTTTGAAGTCTCTTCAAATCCACCAAAAGCATCTGTCTCATCAATTGTTACCTGGTACTCCTGCTGCATGGTGCTAAAAGATGTCTTCTACATTTGTGTGACGTGAATTCAGGGCTAGGGCTGGCTGGTGGAGAGTAGAACAGCAGATGGAAAGCTGAGGAAGAAAGAAGCAGGAAGGAGGATGGTGAGGAGGAGGAAAGAGGAGAACATCAGGACATGCTGACAGCTAAGGAGCTTCAAGACTGTGCAGATAAATAACACTTCACCCTGGAGCTGAAGAATCCACACGGTTCATATTTGACAGCATGCCAGTATACTGCACATACAATTAACTACCATCACCATGCATTCAACAGGCCAAACCTTCCCCTCTCACTGTACTATAGTAAGAATATTTAAGTTTGTGAAAATGTGACGCAGTGGAAGAGTACATGTGTTAGTTTATTGACTGTTTTATTGGCTGAATATGTTTTATGCGTGTGGGTATTTCTCGAGAAGAAGACCGGCGTCAAAATAGCTTCCAGCCTTACAATATGGCTAACAGTAGGGTTGCAAAGGGTCGGAAACTTTCCGGGAAATTTCAGAAAATTTTCTTGGAAAGTTAATCCCTGGAATTTGGGGAATTTTTCTTAAATTAATCAAAACTGTGAACCTTTTTTTGTGGGATACACATAAGGCATAGGTCTTGTGGCATATTTTGGTTACACTATCCCCAATTCAATGGAATTGCAACCCGCTGCATGCACAGTGCATTCTTCCATCGCATGTGCAGTGCACTCTTCCATCACATGTACAGCTGATTCTCAACATTTTGCACCCTAATGAGATGCTATTGAGCCCACACGACTACACTGTCTGAGCCAAGGACTGCATGCTTTCTGGTAAGTTTTGATTACAATACTGGATGGGGTGAATATATTTTATATGACATACATGTTTTTTTTGTTGGCTAGTAAATAGTAGCCTACAACAAAGTGTGTTTAAATCATTTCTAACTTGTTTACAATTTCTGCGAGTTAGTTTTTGCTACCATGTGTGTTTTAGCTTGCTTGAGCCTGCTAACTGAGGAGTGTTAATTCACCTGTTTCCATACAAATGTTTTATTTTAAAACATTTATCTTACAAAGGAGTTGTTTAATCTAACTGCTGAACTATTTATCTGTACATGGAATTGTATTCATTTTTTCCTAATCTTTACAGGATAATGTCACAGGCACTATCTGATGTGTGGAGATATTTCACTGCAGCTAATGTAGAAGGAAAGCTGTGTACATTTGCAAATACTGTGCCAAATCATATGTGAAGAATGCAACAAAGATACAGAATCATCTGGCCAAGTGCATAAAGTTCCCTCAGTGCTCACAACAAGCAACCTCTGACAAAAGTCCCTCTACTTCTACTCAAGGTGAAAATTATGAATGAGACACCATATCGATAGCAACAGCTCATGGTCCTCCTGGAATCAGACGTTTTTTTGACTCAATGCAGGAACGTCAGAGAAATGCTGATGAATGTCTTGCTCAAACTGGTTCACATCTGATGCTCACAGGCAATGTGTATTAGAAGAGATTTCTGAATGTTCTTCACCCAGCATACACCCCTCCAACCAGACAAGCTTTAAATCAAATCAAATCAAGTTTATTTTATATAGCCCTTCGTACATCAGCTAATATCTCGAAGTGCTGTACAGAAACCCAGCCTAAAACCCCAAACAGCAAGCAATGCAGGTGTAGAAGCACGGTGGCTGGGAAAAACTCCCTAGAAAGGCCAAAACCTAGGAAGAAACCTAGAGAGGAACCAGGCTATGAGGGGTGGCCAGTCCTCTTCTGGCTGTGCCGGGTGGAGATTATAACAGAACATGGCCAAGATGTTCAAAATGTTCATAAATGACCAGCATGGTCAAATAATAATCAGGAATAAATGTCAGTTGGCTTTTCATAGCCGATCATTAAGAGTTGAAAACAGCAGGTCTGGGTGGACAGGTCAGGGTTCCATAACCGCAGGCAGAACAGTTGAAACTGGAACAGCAGCAAGGCCAGGTGGACTGGGGACAGCAAGGAGTCATCATGCCCGGTAGTCCTGACGCATGGTCCTAGGGCTCAGGTCTTCCGAGAGAGAGAAAGAAAGAGAGAAGGAGAGAATTAGAGAGAATATACTTAAATTCACACAGGACACTGGATAAGACAGGAGAAGTACTCCAGATATAACCAACTGACCCTAGCCCCCCGACACATAAACTACTGCAGCATAAATACTGGAGGCTGAGACAGGAGGGGTCAGGAGACACTGTGGCCCCATCCGATGATACCCCCGGACAGGGCCAAACAGGAAGGATATAACCCCACCCACTTTGCCAAAGCACAGCCCCCGCACCACTAGAGGGATATCTTCAACCACCAACTTACAATCCTGAGACAAGGCCGAGTATAGCCCACAAAGATCTCCACCACAGCACAAACCAAGGGGTTTACTAATTTGCTGGATGCAGAGTTTAACAGAGTTCATGTCACACCCTGGCCTTAGTTATATTGATTTTCTTTATTAGTTTAGTTAGGTCAGGGTGTGACATGGGGGATGTTTGTGTGTTTTGTCTAGTTTAGGGTGTGTGTATTGTTTAGGGGGTTTTGTAGTATGTATGGGGTTGTGTTCAGTGTAGGTGTTTAGGAAAGTCTATGGTTGCCTGGTTTGGTTCTCAATCAGAGACAGCTGTTTATTGTTGTCTCTGATTGGGAGCCATATTTAAGGCAGCCATAGGCTTTAGGTGTTTGTGGGAAATTGTCTATGTCTAACGTTAGTAGCTTGTGTGTGCACTTTCGTTTGTAGCTTCACGGTCGTCTGTTGTTTTTGTTAGTTTGTCAAAGTGTTTCGTTTCGTGTTTCATCTTCACTAATAAAAAGATGTATTCGTATCACGCTGCGCCTTGGTCCACTCTTCCTCATCAAGACGATCGTGACAGAATTTCCCACCAACCCAGGACCAAGCAGCGTGATAAGCAGCAACAGGAGCAGCGCATACAGGATTCTTGGACTTGGGAGGAGATACTGGATGGTAAGGGACCTTGGCACAACCAGGAGAATATCGCCTCCCTCGTGAAGAGCTGGAGGCAGCTAAAGCCGAGAGGAGGCGATATGAGGAGGCAGCACGGAAGCAAGGCTGGAAGCCCGTGAGTAAAACCCAAAAATTTCTTGGGGGGGGGCTACAAGGGAGTGTGGCGAAGTCAGGTAGGAGACCTGCGCCAACTCCCTATGCTTACCATGGAGTGCGAGAGTACGGGCAGACACCGTGTTATGCGGTAGAACGCATGGTGTCTCCTGTACGTGTGCATAGCCCGGTGCAGGTTATTCCACCTCCCCGCACTGGCAGGGCTAGATTGGGCATTGAGCCAGGTGCCATGAAGCCGGCTCAACGCGTCTGGTCTCCAGTGCGTCTCCTCGGGCCGGCATACATTGCACCAGCCTTACGCATGGTGTCCCCGGTTCGCCTACACAGCCCAGTGCGGGTTATTCCACCTCCCCGCATTGGTCGGGCGACGGGGAGCATACAACCAGGTAAGGTTGGGCAGGCTCAGTGCTCAAGGGAGCCAGTACGCCTGCATGGTCCGGTATATCCGGCGCCACCTCCCCGCCCCAGCCCAGTACCACCAGTGCCAACACCACGCACCAGGCTTCCAGTGTGTCTCCAGAGCCCGGTTCCTCCTCCACGCACTCGCCCTAAGGTGCGTGTCTCCAGCCCGGTACCACCAGTTCCGGCACCACGCACCAAGCCTCCTGTGCGTCTCCAGAGTCCTGTGCGTCCTGTTGCTGCTCCCCGCACTAGCCTTGAGGTGCGTGTCCCCAGCCCGGTACCACCAGTTCCGGCACCACGCACTAGGCCTAATGTGCGTCTCCAGGGTCCAGTATGCCCTGTTCCTTCTCCCCGCACTAGCCTTGAGGTGCGTGTCCTCAGCCCGGTACCTCCAGTTCCGGTACCACGCACCAGGCCTACTGTGCGCCTCAGCCGGCCAGAGTCTGCCGTCTGCCCAGTGCCGCCTGCACTGTCCGTCTGCCCAGAGCCGTCAGAGCTGCCCGTCTGTCCCGAGCCGTCAGAGCTGCCCGTCTGTCCCGAGCCGTCAGAGCTGCCCGTCTGTCCCGAGCCGTCAGAGCTGCCCGTCTGTCCCGAGCCGTCAGAGCTGCCCGTCTGTCCCGAGCCGTCAGAGCCGCCCGTCTGTCCCGAGCCGTCAGAGCCGCCCGTCTGTCCCGAGCCGTCAGAGCCGCCCGTCTGTCCCGAGCCGTCAGAGCCGCCCGTCTGTCCCGAGCCGTCAGAGCCGCCCGTCTGTCCCGAGCCGTCAGAGCCGCCCGTCTGTCCCGAGCCGCTAGAGCCGTCCGCCAGACAGGATCAGCCAGAGCCGTCCGCCAGACAGGATCAGCCAGAGCCGTCCGCCAGACAGGATCAGCCAGAGCCGTCCGCCAGACAGGATCAGCCAGAGCCGTCCGCCAGACAGGATCAGCCAGAGCCGTCCGCCAGACAGGATCAGCCAGAGCCGTCCGCCAGACAGGATCAGCCAGAGCCGTCCGCCAGACAGGATCCGCCAGAGCCGTCCGCCAGACAGGATCCGCCAGAGCCAGCCAGCCAGGATCCGCCAGAGCCAGCCAGCCAGGATCCGCCAGAGCCAGTCAGCCAGGATCCGCCAGAGCCGTCAGTCAGCCAGGATCCGCCAGAGCCATCTGCCAGTCCGGAGCTGCCCCTCAGTCCAGTGGCGCCCTATGGGATGGTATTCAGTCCGGGACTCGCCGTTCCAGAGGCGCCACCAAAGCGGGTAGTGACTATGGTGGAGGGGGGTCCACGTCCCGCACCCGAGCCGCCACCATAGGAAGGCCCACCCGGACCCTCCCCTTCTGTGTCAGGTTTTGCGGCCGGAGTCCGCACCTTTGGGGGGGGGGGGGGGTACTGTCACACCCTGGCCTTAGTTATATTGATTTTCTTTATTAGTTTAGTTAGGTCAGGGTGTGACATGGGGGATGTTTGTGTGTTTTGTCTAGTTTAGGGTGTGTGTATTGTTTAGGGGGTTTTGTAGTATGTATGGGGTTGTGTTCAGTGTAGGTGTTTAGGAAAGTCTATGGTTGCCTGGTTTGGTTCTCAATCAGAGACAGCTGTTTATTGTTGTCTCTGATTGGGAGCCATATTTAAGGCAGCAATAGGCTTTAGGTGTTTGTGGGAAATTGTCTATGTCTAACGTTAGTAGCTTGTGTGTGCACTTTCGTTTGTAGCTTCACGGTCGTTTGTTGTTTTTGTTAGTTTGTCAGTGTTTCGTTTCGTGTTTCATCTTCACTAATAAAAAGATGTATTCGTATCACGCTGCGCCTTGGTCCACTCTTCCTCATCAAGACGATCGTGACAGTTCAAGTGAAGGTCAAGCAAATCATAGAGAAAGCAGACTGTATTGCAATCATCTCTGATGGGTGGCCGAATGTTCGTGGGCAAGGAATAATAAACTTCATCATCTCCACCCCTCAACCAGTATTCTACAAGAGCACAGACACAAGCGACAACAGACACACCGGTCTCTACATTGCAGATGAGCTGAAGGCAGTCATCAATGGCCTTGGACCGCAGAAGGTATTTGCACTGGTGACAGACAATGCTGTGAACATGAAGGCTGCTTGGTCTGAAGTGGAGGAGTCCTACCTTCACATCACACCCATTGGCTGTGCTGCTCATGCATTGAATCTGCTCCTCAAGGACATCATGGCACTGAAAACAATGGATACACTCTACAAGAGAGCCAAGGAAATGGTTAGGTATGTGAAGGGTCATATAGCAGCAATCTACATCACCAAGCAAAGTGGGAAGAATAAGAGCACCACATTGAAGCTGCCCAGCAACACCCATTGGGGTGTTGTTGTCATCATGTTTGACAGTCTACTGCAGTCTCTCCAAGAAATGGCCATATCACAGTCTGCCGATATGGACAGCCCCATCAAGAGGATCCTCCTGGATGATGTACACTACCGTTCAAAAGTTTGGGGTTACTAAGAAATGTCCTTGTTTTTGAAAGAAAGGCTCATTTTTTTTGTCCATTAAATTAACATAAAATTGATCCGAAATACAGTCTAGACATTGTTAATGTTGTAAATGTCACACCCTGATCTGTTTCACCTGTCCTTGTGCTTGTCTCAACCCCCCTCCAGTTGTCGCCCATCTTCCTCACTTATCCCCTGGGTATTTCTACTGAAGGAAATGTCCTCAACTGGCAGCTTCATTAAATAGTACCTGCAAAACACCAGTCTCAACGTCAACAGTGAAGAGGCGGCCGCGGGATGCTGATGATCAACTAGCCTTTTAAAATGATAAACTTGGATTAGCTAACACAACGTGGAACACGGGAGTAATGTTTGCTGATAAATGGGCCTCTGTACATCTGTGTAGATATTCCATTTAAAAAATCTGCCATTTCCAGCTACAATAGTCATTTACAACATTAACAATGTCTACACTGTATTTCTGATCAATTTGATGTTATTTTAATGGACAAAAAAATGTGCTTTTCTTTCAAAACAAGGACATTTCTAAGTGACCCCAAACTTTTGAACGGTAGTGTATTTTGGGAGAGAGTGGTAAGCAGCCTGAAACTCCTGAAACCTAAAGCGGTAGCCATTGCGCGGATTGAGGGAGACAATGACGTCCTGTCTGATGTTTAGACTCTGCTTGCAGATGTAAGAGAAGAAATCCGTACTGCCCTGCCCACTTGCTCCAAGCAGAGGAAACTGCAGTTCTGAAATACAGTTGAAGTCGGAAGTTTACATACACTTAGATTGGAGTCATTAAAACTATTTTTTCAACCACTCCACAAATTCCTTCTAACAAACTATAGTTTTGGCAAGTCGGTTAATACTGTGTGCATCACACAAGTAATTTGTCCAACAATTGTTTACAGACAGATTATTTCACTTATAATTCACTGTATCACAATTCCAGTGGGTCAGAAGTGTACATACACTAAGTTGACTGCCTTTAAACAGCTTGGAAAATTCCAGAAAGTGAAGTCATGGCTTTATAAGCTTCTGATAGGCTAATTGACATCATTTGAGTCAATTGGAGGTGTACCTGTGGATGTATTTCAAGGCCTACCTTCAAACTCGGTGCCTCTTTGCTTGACATCATGGGAAAATCCAAAGATATCAGCCAAGACCTCCACAAGTCTGGTTCATCCTTGGGAGCAATTTCCAAACGCCTGAAGGTACCACGTTCATCTGTATAAACTATAGTATGCAAGTATAAACACCATGGGACCACGCAGCCATCATACCGCTCAGGAAGGAGACGCCTATGCAGATATGCAGATAGCCCGGTTGGCCAATGTGTGGGAGCAGTGGTTGGTCGGCCCAATTGAGGTAGTATGTACATGTGTGTATAGTTATTGTGACTATGCATATATGATAAACAGAGAGTAGCAGCAATCAATCCCAGAACAACATCAAAAGGACCTTCTGAAGATGCTGGAGGAAACCGGTACAAAAGTATCTATATCCACAGTAAACCGAGTCCTATATCGACATAAGCTGAAAGGCCGCTCAGCAAGGAAGAAGCCACTGCTCCAAAACCTCCGTTAAAAAAGCCAGACTATGGTTTGCAACTGCACATGGGGACAAAGATGGTACTTTTTGGAGAAATGTCCTCTCGTCTGATGAAACAAAAATAGAACTGTTTGGACATAATGATGATGAAAAAGGGGGAGGCTTGCAAGCCGAAGAACACCATCCCAACCGTGAAGCACAGCATCATGTTGTCGGGGTGCTTTGCTGCAGGAGGGACTGGTGCACTTCACAAAATGGATGGCATCATGAGGACGGACAATTATGTGGATATATTGAAGCAACTTCAAGACATCAGTCAGGAAGTTAAAGCTTGTGTCATGTTTTGTCTTTGATCATCATGTCTTGTCCCTGTGCTTCCCTCTGCTGGTCTTATTAGGTTCTTTCCCTCTTTCTATCCCTCTCTCTCCCCCTCCCTCTCTCCCTCTCTCGCTCTCTCTCTCTATCGTTCCGTTCCTGCTCCCAGCTGTTTCTCATTCTCCTAACGACCTCATTTACTCTTTCACACCTGTCCCCTATTTTGCCCTCTGATTAGAGTCCCTATTTCTTCCTCTGTTTTCCGCTTCTGTCCTTGTCGGATTCTTGTTTGATGTTTGCTGTTCTGTGTCCTTGTTCCGCCCTGTCGTGTTTTTGCCTTCTTCAGATGCTGCGTGTGAGCAGGTGTCTATGTCAGCTACGGCCTGTGCCTTCCTGAAGCGACCTGCAGTCTGTGGTCGCGTCTCCAGTCGTTCCTCTCTACTGACGAGAGGATTTCAGTTTCCTGTTTTGGATTTACCTTTGATAATATCCAGGAGAATCATTGTTTGTTTAATACTGGAATAAAGACTCTGTTTCTATTACGTCGCTTTTGGGTCCTCATTCACCAGCATAACAGAAGAATCCGACCAAGATGGACCCAGCGACTATGGATTCTCTCAACACTGCCGTCGAGTTCCAGGGAGCAATGCTCGGCAGACACGAGCAGGAATTGTTTGCTGCTCGTCATGCCGTTGAGACCCTGGCCGCTCAGGTCTCCGATCTCTCTGGACAGTTTCAGAGTCTTCGTCTCGTGCCACCAGCTACTTCCTGGTCTTCCGAGCCTCCGGAACCTAGGGTTAATAACCCACCATGTTACTCTGGGCAGCCCACTGAGTGTCGCTCCTTTCTCACCCAGTGTGATATTGTGTTCTCTCTCCAGCCCAACACGTACTCAAGAGAGAGAGCTCGGATCGCTTACGTCATATCACTCCTTACTGGTCGGGCTCGGGAGTGGGGCACAGCTATCTGGGAGGCAAGGGCTGAGTGTTCTAACGATTATCAGAACTTTAAAGAGGAGATGATACGGGTTTTTGATCGTTCAGTTTTTGGGAAGGAGGCTTCCAGGGCCCTGGCTTCCCTATGTCAAGGTGATCGATCCATAACGGATTACTCTATAGAGTTTCGCACTCTTGCTGCCTCCAGTGACTGGAACGAGCCGGCGTTGCTCGCTCGTTTTCTGGAGGGACTTCACGCTGAGGTTAAGGATGAGATTCTCTCCCGGGAGGTTCCTTCCAGCGTGGACTCTTTGATTGCACTCGCCATCCGCATAGAACGACGGATAGATCTTCGTCACCGAGCTCGTGGAAGAGAGCTCGCGTTAACGGTGCTTCCCCTCTCCGCATCTCAACCATCTCCTCCCACCGGCTCAGAGACTGAGCCCATGCAGCTGGGAGGTATTCGCATCTCGACTAAGGAGAGGGAACGGAGAATCACCAACCGCCTTTGCCTCTATTGCGGTTCTGCTGGACATTTTGTCATGTCATGTCCAGTAAAAGCCAGAGCTCATCAGTAAGCGGAGGGCTACTGGTGAGCGCTACTACTCAAGTCTCTCCATCAAGATCCTGTACTACCTTGTCGGTCCATCTACGCTGGACCGGTTCGGCTGCTTCCTGCAGTGCTTTGATAGACTCTGGGGCTGAGGGTTGTTTTATGGACGAAGCATGGGCTCGGAAACATGACATTCCTCTCAGACAGTTAGGGAAGCCCACGCCCATGTTCGCCTTAGATGGTAGTCTTCTCCCCAGTATCAGATGTGAGACACTACCTTTAACCCTCACTGTATCTGGTAACCACAGTGAGACCATTTCCTTTTTGATTTTTCGTTCACCTTTTACACCTGTTGTTTTGGGTCATCCCTGGCTAGTATGTCATAATCCTTCTATTAATTGGTCTAGTAATTCTATCCTATCCTGGAACGTTTCTTGTCATGTGAAGTGTTTAATGTCTGCTATCCCTCCTGTTTCTTCTGTCCCCTCTACTCAGGAGGAACCTGGTGATTTGACAGGAGTGCCGGAGGAATATCATGATCTACGCACGGTCTTCAGTCGGTCCAGAGCCAACTCTCTTCCTCCTCACCGGTCGTATGATTGTTGTATTGATCTCCTTCCGGGGACCACTCCCCCTCGGGGTAGACTATACTCTCTGTCGGCTCCCGAACGTAAGGCTCTCGAGGATTATCTGTCTGTTTCTCTCGACGCCGGTACCGTGGTGCCTTCTTCCTCTCCCGCCGGAGCGGGGTTTTTCTTTGTTAAGAAGAAGGACGGTACTCTGCGCCCCTGCGTGGATTATCGAGGGCTGAATGACATAACGGTTAAGAATCGTTATCCGCTTCCCCTTATGTCGTCAGCCTTCGAGATTCTGCAGGGAGCCAGGTGCTTTACTAAGTTGGACCTTCGTAACGCTTACCATCTCGTACGCATCAGAGAGGGGGACGAGTGGAAAACGGCGTTTAACACTCCGTTAGGGCATTTTGAATACCGGGTTCTGCCGTTCGGTCTCGCTAATGCTCCAGCTGTCTTTCAGGCATTAGTTAATGATGTACTGAGAGACATGCTGAACATCTTTGTTTTCGTTTACCTTGACGATATCCTGATTTTTTCACCGTCACTCGAGATTCATGTTCAGCACGTTCGACGTGTACTCCAGCGCCTTTTAGAGAATTGTCTCTACGTGAAGGCTGAGAAGTGCGCCTTTCATGTCTCCTCTGTCACATTTCTCGGTTCTGTTATTTCCGCTGAAGGCATTCAGATGGATCCCGCTAAGGTCCAGGCTGTCAGCGATTGGCCCGTTCCTAAGTCACGTGTCGAGTTGCAGCGCTTTCTCGGTTTCGCTAATTTCTATCGGCGTTTCATTCGTAATTTCGGTCAAGTGGCTGCCCCTCTCACAGCTCTGACTTCTGTCAAGACTTGCTTTAAGTGGTCCGGTTCCGCCCAGGGAGCTTTTGATCTCCTCAAGAAGCGTTTTACATCCGCCCCTATCCTTGTTACTCCTGACGTCACTAAACAATTCATTGTAGAGGTTGACGCTTCAGAGGTGGGCGTGGGAGCCATTCTGTCCCAGCGCTTCCATTCTGACGATAAGGTCCATCCTTGCGCTTACTTTTCTCATCGCCTGTCGCCATCGGAACGCAACTATGATGTGGGTAACCGCGAACTGCTCGCCATCCGCTTAGCCATAGGCGAATGGCGACAGTGGTTGGAGGGGGCGACCGTCCCTTTGGTCGTTTGGACTGACCATAAGAACCTTGAGTACATCCGTTCTGCCAAACGACTTAATGCACGTCAAGCTCGTTGGGCGTTGTTTTTCGCTCGTTTCGAGTTCGTGATTTCCTATCGCCCGGGAAATAAGAACACCAAGCCTGATGCCTTATCTCGTCTCTTTAGTTCTTCTGTGGCTTCTACCGACCCCGAGGGGATTCTCCCTGAAGGGCGTGTTGTCGGGTTGACTGTCTGGGGAATTGAGAGACAGGTAAAGCAAGCACTCACTCACACTGCGTCGCCGCGCGCTTGTCCTAGTAACCTTCTGTTCGTTCCTGTCTCTACTCGTCTGGCTGTTCTTCAGTGGGCTCATTCTGCCAAGTTAGCTGGCCACCCCGGCGTTCGGGGTACGCTTGCTTCTATTCGCCAGCGGTTTTGGTGGCCTACTCAGGAGCGGGACACGCGCCGTTTCGTGGCTGCTTGTTCGGACTGCGCGCAGACTAAGTCAGGTAACTCTCCTCCTGCCGGTCGTCTCAGACCGCTTCCCATTCCTTCTCGACCATGGTCTCACATCGCCTTAGACTTTATTACCGGTCTGCCTTCGTCTGCGGGGAAGACAGTGATTCTTACGGTTATCGATAGGTTCTCTAAGGCGGCACATTTCATTCCCCTCGCTAAGCTTCCTTCCGCTAAGGAGACGGCACAAATCATCATTGAGAATGTGTTCAGAATTCATGGCCTCCCGTTAGACGCCGTTTCAGACAGAGGCCCGCAATTCACGTCACAGTTTTGGAGGGAGTTCTGTCGTTTGATTGGTGCTTCCGTCAGTCTCTCTTCCGGGTTTCATCCCCAGTCTAACGGTCAAGCAGAAAGGGCCAATCAGTCGATTGGTCGCATATTACGCAGCCTTTCGTTTCGAAACCCTGCGTCTTGGGCAGAACAGCTCCCCTGGGCTGAGTACGCTCACAACTCGCTTCCTTCGTCTGCTACCGGGCTATCTCCGTTTCAGAGTAGTCTTGGGTACCAGCCTCCTCTGTTCTCGTCCCAGCTCGCCGAGTCCAGCGTTCCCTCCGCTCAGGCTTTTGTCCAACGTTGTGAGCGCACCTGGAGGAGGGTCAGGTCTGCACTTTGCCGTTACAGGGCGCAGACTGTGAGAGCCGCCAATAAACGTAGGATTAAGAGTCCTAGGTATTGTCGCGGTCAGAGAGTGTGGCTTTCCACTCGTAACCTTCCCCTTACGACAGCTTCTCGCAAGTTGACTCCGCGGTTCATTGGTCCGTTCCGTGTCTCTCAGGTCGTCAATCCTGTCGCTGTGCGACTGCTTCTTCCGCGACATCTTCGTCGCGTCCACCCTGTCTTCCATGTCTCCTGTGTCAAGCCTTTTCTTCGCGCCCCCGTTCGTCTTCCCTCCCCCCCCCCCGTCCTTGTCGAGGGCGCACCTATTTACAAGGTACGGAGGATCATGGACATGCGTTCTCGGGGACGTGGTCACCAGTACTTAGTGGATTGGGAGGGTTACGGTCCTGAGGAGAGGAGTTGGGTTCCATCTCGGGACGTGCTGGACCGTTCGTTGATTGATGATTTCCTTCGTTGCCGCCAGGGTTCCTCCTCGAGTGCGCCAGGAGGCGCTCGGTGAGTGGGGGGGTACTGTCATGTTTTGTCTTTGATCATCATGTCTTGTCCCTGTGCTTCCCTCTGCTGGTCTTATTAGGTTCTTTCCCTCTTTCTATCCCTCTCTCTCCCCCTCCCTCTCTCGCTCTCTCGCTCTCTCTCTCTATCGTTCCGTTCCTGCTCCCAGCTGTTTCTCATTCTCCTAACGACCTCATTTACTCTTTCACACCTGTCCCCTATTTTGCCCTCTGATTAGAGTCCCTATTTCTTCCTCTGTTTTCCGCTTCTGTCCTTGTCGGATTCTTGTTTGATGTTTGCTGTTCTGTGTCCTTGTTCCGCCCTGTCGTGTTTTTGCCTTCTTCAGATGCTGCGTGTGAGCAGGTGTCTATGTCAGCTACGGCCTGTGCCTTCCTGAAGCGACCTGCAGTCTGTGGTCGCGTCTCCAGTCGTTCCTCTCTACTGACGAGAGGATTTCAGTTTCCTGTTTTGGATTTACCTTTGATAATATCCAGGAGAATCATTGTTTGTTTAATACTGGAATAAAGACTCTGTTTCTATTACGTCGCTTTTGGGTCCTCATTCACCAGCATAACAGCTTGGTTGTAAATGGGTCTTCCAAATGGACAATGACCCCAAGCAAACTTCCAAAGTTGTGGCAAAATGGCTTAAGGACAACAAAGTCAAGGTATTGGAGAGACCATCACAAAGCCCTGACCTCAATCCTATAGAAAATGTGTGTGCAGAACTGACAAAGCGTGTGCAAGCAAGGAGGCCTACAAACCTGACTCAGTTACACCAGCTCTGTCAGGAGGAATGGGCCAAAATTCACCCAACTTATTGTGGGAAGCTTGTGGAAGGATACTCGAAACATTTAACCCAAGTTAAACAATTTAAAGGCAATGCTACCAAATACTAATTGAGTGTATGTAAACTTCTGACCCACTGGGAATGTGATGAAAGAAATAAATGCTGAAATAAATAATTCTCTCTACTATTATTCTGACATTACACATTCTTAAAATAAAAGGTGGATCCTAACTGACCTAAGACAGGGAATTTTTACTAGGATTAAATGTCAGGAATTGTGAAAAACTGAGTTGAAATGTATTTGGCTAAGGTGTATGCAAACTTCAGACTTCAACTGTACATCAAAAAGCGTTTGGACGTAAGACTTCTTTCTGAAGCCCGTACACTCCACAGCGTACATGTTGGACTCCAAGTATGCTGGCAAGAACATCCTGTCTGGTGCAGAGATCAACAAAGCCTATGGTGTCATCACTACCGTGTCTCGCCACCTTGGCCTGGATGAGGGCAAGGTTCTTGGCAGTCTGGCGAAGTACACTTCCAAGCAAGGGCTTTGGGATGGAGATGCAATATGGCAGATGTGCCAACATATCTCATCAGCCACCTGGTGGAAGGGACTTTGTGGATCTGAGGCTCTTTCCCCTGTTGTCCCCATCATCCTCCAAATCCCACCAACATCAGCCGCCTCAGAGCGCAACTGATCCTTGTTTGGGAACACACACACCAAAGCACGCAACAGGCTGACCAATACAAGGGTTGAAAAATTGGTGGCCATCCGAGCAAATTTGAGGCTTTTTGAGCCTGACAACGAGCCATCCTCAACAAGGTTGGAAAGTGACAGTGAAGATGAGGCCTCAGTCTGATGTTCAAGAGGTGGACATTGAGGAGGTCCAGGGAGAAGACATGGAAGCCTGATAGTCTAGAAACTAAAGCTTTGGTTGTCTTCCTATCATTTTACAGATGCATATTGAAAACGTTTTAGGGAGATGCGATGGATCATTGGGGATCATTCAATATTCCCTTTCTTTTGTTGTTCAGTGAAATCATCCCATGTGAAGAGTCAACTCATTTAATAAATTTTTTCTATTGGAAGGATTTAATCATTTGCAATTATGTCTACTTATGTTAAAAGGTAAAAGGTTTATGTTTCTGTCTCCACATGATATGGTAAACATCTACATTTAAATGGTATTAATATTAAATCGGCATACATTTCCATTAATTCCCATATATTCCCGTTAATTCCCACAGAAAGTTTCCACCTCTGAATATTCCCCAAAATGTGCAACCCTAGCTACCAGCCTCAGAAAATGGCTGAATAGGAATGCATCTCTGTCTATCTGAGAAGAATCAGAAAGGGGGATGCAGGGGGGAGAGATGGAATAGTAAAACCCCTTTTCTATGTCGCTATTGTCTAGTGTCACTGGTATGCCTCCGTTCTCTCTGTCTCCGTTCTCTACAGCACGTCCCATTAGAAATGACTTGAATTGGGTTGAGAAAGGCCACTTAAATTCTAGTAAGCCTGGTGCCGGCACAGAAATTGTGTCTATTGTGAAATGCTCTCCCCCAAGATAGAAGGAGAATAGCTACTTGTTTTTGTAACAGGTTGGACTCATCTCTCCCTGGCAAATTTGTATTTTGGATATTTCTCAAATACTCAAAATCATTCCCAGACAGAACATATTCGGCAACACTAGAAACCAGTGTAATATGTGAAAGTTTCATTCCAGATAAAGTTTCTATGCTGCTGAATCATTTAATGCATTATTCCGCTAAGTGTTAAATACCAACCGTGGCTTAATCACCATTTTTTTCTGGCATGTTTCCAGTCCTGGTGTAGCTTTCATTATATCCACTGCTGTTTCTGTTGTTAAAGGTCACCCCTGACGTTGCCTGACAAGCTAATATAGCTCTGTGGAGCGCTCCGAGCAGTGTACCAGAGCAATAAAAGGGCCACATTCTCCACAAAGGGGAAGGGTTAACGTCCGTCAGTCTAGCACTGAATGACTGCATGAGAAACAGCCCCTGCAACAGTACAGTGTACTTACTGTGTGTTCACACAGCAAAGCGATCCAATGATCTTGATGCCTCTCAATCTTCCCCATCAACCATTTTGAAACAATCATCCCTATCTCTCCCACACCATTCCTCACCATATCATTTGCATTTTAATTTATCCTTGTCACACAATCAATCAATCCTTCAAAGTGGAATTTGCATAATTAAAGCATGTCATTCCCATTTAATCTTCGTTAAGGGACTTCAGATATGACAGTTCCAATTAGGTCCCATTGTTTCCATGATCCATCAGTGAGTGTTGTAGCTAAGCATTTTCTTTTTTTCACATCTAAGAGTGTTTTCCCGTTATTGTCATCTTCCCTGCTATAACTTGTGGTTCATGATAGATGTTGTTTTTCCTCCGACACAACAGTGTGCTGGACTCTCACCCTCCCTCACCCCCTTCTCCCTCCCTCCCTCCCTCCATCCTTCCCTCCTTCCCTCCCTCCCTCCCTCCCTCACCCAGGCAGTCTGGGGTCTCATGTAATTTAGTTAAGAAGTGAACCGCCTTTTCTTCTACATATAGAGCAACGCGTTGTTCTCTCTCAATCAGCATTCACCTGCAGATCACGACTGTATCTCAGAACACTACAGTGTGTTTGTTCTCCAGATCACAGAATGGCCATGAAGAAACATCTCGATCCCATAATTGTTATTGTGCCTTATAAGCAGAGGTTAGCCAGTGATCAAAGAATGGTCATATCTACAGCAAAGGGCTTCAAGTTTCATGGGCTTCAACCCTACGTCTAAGGGTTTTGTGGTCTCCGTGTCAACGGGCCTACATCATCAGAACGTTGTGGTGTGTTGTTTTCTTTCACTTCTTTTGATTAAATGGATTTCCGCCTGAGGGTATGTGGATGCCTCAGTGGACAAGGAGCTAGTGTGTGTGTGTGTGTGTGTGTGTGTGTGTGTGTGTGTGTGTGTGTGTGTGTGTGTGTGTGTGTGTGTGTGTGTGTGTGTGTGTGTGTGTGTGTGTGTGTGTGTGTGTGTGTGTGTGTGTGTGTGTGTGTGTGTGTGTGTGTGTGTGTGTGTGTGTGTGTGTGTGTGTGTGTGTGTGTGCGCGGGCGGGCGTGCATGCGTGGACGTACTCATCCACCTCTTAGAGACTCAGCTCCCCTGACAAGTGATAAAATAATAATGAGAACATTTGTTGCTTCTGAGTAGGGAGTCGGAGAGGGAGTGAGAAAAGTAGAGGGGGTAGGGGAAAGCAGAGAGGAGAGCAGAGATAGGGATATGGGTGAGGGAGAGAGAGAGAGAGAGAGAGGCAAAGAAAGAGAGGAAGATTTTGACGTAGACTCTACTCGGTATGATTTCCTTGAAATGCAAAGAAACTTCAAGGAAGACGGGGAAAGTGGTGGAAAGTATGATGGAGCGAAAAATAATGATGGGTTTTTGGTGATGGGGTAAACAGAGTGCGGTCTGCTTTAAGAGACGTGGCAGCAGGTAGAGATGGAGAGAGGAAGGGAGAGAAAGAGAAAGTGAAGGATAGATGTCTGACGGTGCTTTGACAAGCTGTTTCTTGGCTCTATAATGCCCAGAGATGTCAGCCATTCTGAGATGGCATTCAGCTGCATACGGTCCGCTCCCTCTTTCTTTCTCTGTCTCTCCATCGCTCTCTGTCTGTCTGTTGGTCTCCCTATCTCTGTGTCTTTCCTCTCCTCTCTCTCTCTCTCTGCCCCAGCATTGTTTAGATCCTGAGGGAAAGAGATTAATGTGGATGTCTTGAGGACAGACAGTGTGCCTGGACCAAAGTCCTTAGGGTCCAGTAGATAGATGCCCCAGGGGTGTGAGGAGGTGTAGAGGGGTGAAAGGGTTCCTAATTGCGGTCAACTGGTGCGGTCAGTCAATTGCAGGGTTTGACTAGAGAGAACTGGTCAGATCCTGTGAATCCAATATGGTGTCAGTCCAGTACTATGGGTTTTAGCTGAGGCTGGGCTCACATCTCAAGGTAGACAGTGTAAATGGTTTTATTATTAGGTTTACAAGCGCTTATTCAGTTTAGAGTTTAGATTGTAGGCATCGGACTGGGAGTATATGGTTAGCTGTTCACAATGTTAGCTGTTTACAATGTTAGGTGTTCACAATGTTAGCTGTTCACTACCCAGTATTCCTCATAACTTTGGAGGTTCATGAGCCCCCCATACTGTGTGTGTGTGTGTGTGTGTGTGTGTGTGTGTGTGTGTGTGTGTGTGTGTGTGTGTGTGTGTGTGTGTGTGTGTGTGTGTGTGTGTGTGTGTGTGTGTGTGTGTGTGTGTGTGTGTGTGTGTGTGTGTGTGTGTGTGTGAACCAAAGAGTCTCATGGACTGGAGCCTGCATTGAGAGAAGACCTAGCGCCTTGCTGAGTGCTAAGAGTATTTGACCAGACTTGCAGGCATACCTCAGTCTGACGTTGAAGTCTGAACCACATAGGTTACTGTCGCACTGGGCACACCACATTTCAACCTGAAATTTGGGTAACATTTGGTTGAAATTTGGGTAAAATTTTGTCTAGACATGAATCAATGAGATGTCAACCTTTATTCACCTACTCAAAAAGACAGCCTGAGATTTGTTGAATTTCAGATATGCTTTCAACCATCTAAAAGCACAACCAAATTCCAATGGAAAAATAATATCAGATTTTTGGTTTAGTTGTCATCTAAATGTGTTACCACTGCACTGTCAATCATTTTTAAAAGCAGGAGATGTATATTTTGTGCCACATACTTAGTCTGGCTTTAATTCCAGTTTGTCTAAAAATGTATAATTGATATGTTGGATTCATGTCTCCATTTCAACCAAAAATATAAGTTAAAGAATAGGACTAAATCAAATCAAACCGTTATATAAGGTCCATTCATTATCCAACATATCAATTATTAATTTGTAGACAAAGTGGAATTAAAGCCAGACTTAGCCCTAGTTCAAACACCACTCTAAAACGTCACTTTCTCACTGGAAGAACGGGGATCGAGTGCCGCCTGAAACAATTATAAGTGCGCCTCGTCGGACTTGTGATGATAGTTCAAGCAGCCTCTGCCGCTCTTTCGGCGCAGTGCGGGTGAAGCACGCCTCTGTTTCATGTGGCGCACCAGAGCAGTTCTTCCACTGTCGGAAGACATGGTAATGCATATTAACACATGTTAATTGCATGCAAATAAAAGGTTGCTTCGCTACCACACCCACAACGGAAGCACAATCAGGGTCTCGAATTCGCAGGTGGATGACTTCTGTGAAAGGTCGCTGTTATGCCTGAATTCGACCCAAAACCGACAAAGATGTCGCTGCAGTGTTGAGCTGAGAAACCAATCCGTACGTCAAGCGGAGCTTATAACCGTGACGGCTCGCTCTTCATTTCTACGCACTTCAACTCGTCATAAATTCGGCGTCTGGACGGTGCGTAAATCAGTGGCACAGATGGAACTATCCGAGCTGAAGATACCTCTCCTTCAAACGTTGATATCTGGTTGCGATGACAACCAAACACAATTCAATATCCAGTTTGTTTACACATTAATAATTGATGTGTCGGATTCACATCTCCATCTCAACCAAAAATCGAAGTTATTAAAGCATAGCACTAAATCTACGTGAATGATCTGATCAAACTTTGAATGCACTTTAAATAAAGTTTGATTTTATTTAGTGCTATGCTTTAACTTTGATTTTTGGTTGAGTTGGAGATGTGACTCCAACATATTAATGATTAACTTGAAGATCACATTTGAAACCAACCAAAGTTTGAAACCATAGGCCTATACTGTATGTATTGACTATTTTTAGTTGAACCACGGGTTGAATTGAAACAACAGCTGTTGATGACTTGCAAATGCTATCTAGGAATAACTAGTATAATATTGATGATATGACTTATATAGTGTGGTTACATTTTATTTGCTCTATTTAAACCTACTCGTTGGACTGACTTTGATAACAACAGTGAATATATTTAGTTATTTAGAGATCAATAATCCTTCTCATGATAGCACATTGGTAGTAGCCAGTGACAAATATGAAAAACGAGCAGAGTTTGGGTAAAACTCTGGATGGGCGACCAGTAGGAGCCCAGCCTATTGTTTCGTTTTTTTTTTTATAGTGGATATAACATTGAATATCTGACATTGTTTTAAAGGTACAAATTCAAAATATTTTCTACAAGGTTTGTCTATGTTGAAAATTGTTTACAATTATGACATAATCCTTCGGTTGAAATTCCATCCTCAAAACATGTTTACGTTGATGACTTTTTTCAAACCCAATGTGTTTTGCAGGTAGATCCATGCCACAATAAATTTACAAATTACATTGAAACAACGTCGATTAAACCAGTTTCTGCCCAGTGGGCTATGTCTCTACTCAACCTTGACTTTATTTGACTGCATGGATTTCATAGAGAGAAGGCCTCTATGGATCATACCCTCCGTGGATTATCTCCACTTTATCGTCATATAAGAAATTCACAAATACATTTTGATAAAAGTCAAGGCATGAGTGCACAACATGTAATAGTCTTGAGTAATTGTTCACCTGTGCATTAAAACGGACTAGTTTTACAGCCAATTAAAATCTATGCATTTGAACAATATTAGATTTTACACACAGTTATTTACGTGCGTAACTGTGTGCAAATGGTGAATAGTTTAGACTTGTGTCTATAAACAATTAATATGCATCCTTATAATAGATTATTATAATAGACTAATAACATTATCATTATTATTGTTATTATTACTACCTTATATTATTGTTATTGGTATTCCTGTTACAGTGCAGTATAACATGCACAAGATCCTCGATCACATTTAAATGTAAATTCACTTGTTTAATTTATACTGCATATTTATGCTGCTTTGTGCGATAGGCCTATGCCATACATGAATACATTGAATCTTCTGCAACAGGTAGCCTAGGTACATTATGTACAATGGATATCAATGAAGAGATACGACAACGTCACGTTTATTCGTAGCATGCTGCACTTTTCATTCAAGTTTCATCTTGGTACAAAAGTCATGCAGCATCAGGTGCTTTCAAAAAGTGCAAAAACAGTAGGTCCAAATACCACCTTGTACTGCAGGCTACAGACCAAGCCGCGTGCATGCTGAACTGGACAAGAAAACACTCTTTGAAGCAGTGATGGGGTTAGTTAAACATGCACGATCCCAGCACCTTGAGTATTTGCCCAACATGCTACTAAGCAACGGGACCAAGAAAAATATATTTTCAGAGAAATCCCACATCCAAAACGTATAGCCTACTGTCAGAACTGGAAAGGAAAACAACATAACATCTGCATGCGTAAAGTTGCTGACGAGTTAGCTTTGTTACTTAAACAATGATGAAATATCGACTTTTGCTAATAGAATTTGAGGTAACAACGTGTAAACACTTATATCACAAGAGTCCATTACTTTGTTCAAGTTGACAGTCAAAAACAAAACCATATCCAACAGCCTATGCGTAAACAACGATGCATTCCTTGTTCTCCTTGAACTTTTGATGTGAGGAATTGTCCGCGCTTGACTGCAATTGCAGTCTTTATTGGCAAACATACTTCGTAAGGAAATCAAACGCATTGCATATCATCGTGCCGCTCCAAAGACAGCGTGGTGAGGCTATGGGTCCGTGGCGCGCTGCTACACACCATTCTCCATCCCGGCGCCAGAGACTAGCTGAGTCCTATCATCCCCGGCGCCTCTACGTCTTTGGAAGGTCTCCGGTCCTTCACCATAAAGTTAATCATACTCTCCGATTTGATCATGAGGTTGCAGCCGAGGAAAAAGATACCAAACATGACGGTGAGCGACAGTACGCACAGGACGGCGATCTGTACGACTCGACTGATGAAGAGTTTCCGCTCGTCCGGAGGTAGCGCCAGCGAGCCGCCGTCACTGGTTGCCACGTCGGTCGCGTTGCAGCAGTTCACCAGAGTACCAGCGAGGACTTGGCTCCTGTTGAATAGTGCGCCCTGGGCTTGGTTGAAGAAGGAGCTGTTCATGTCTCCGTGGATGTCAGTCTGACAGCGCTTGGCAGCTATGGGCGCACGCTGTTCCACAGAAACACACTCACGGCTAAAACCTGGGAAAACAAACCAAAGTAAAAATCAAATGAGAAATGTATAATCTTCTTTTAAATTCGATAATAGCAGCACGGCCAAAAGCTGATATGTCGGTGCGTATCAGCGGAGAGAAACTATCACAATCCTAACCAGATGCCCTATTCAGCATCATACTTGCGAGTCAAAGTAATAAACTGAACACAACTTCTACGTGGCTCGAACCTCTCAAGCGGGTCCCCTTGGACATCTCGAATGAGGTGTAAATCTGTACGTAAGACTGCCTTGCATGCGCACATGTGCCCGCTTGAGTGCGCTTTCGTGCCAAGTTCCGCTCTCCATGAGGGGGGGGGGGGGGGGGGGGGGGGTAGACGATTGAACGATTTATCCAACCCTCATCGACTGTCAGCGACAGGCAGTTATATGGAGTGTTATTATTAGAATATGTAATCAAAGGCATAAGTATTGGTTATGGTCTGTCACCACCACTGAAGAACTCCCATTATATGATTTCTGATGGATGTAGAATGTGGCAATGCTTTGTAACCTTAATTATGGTAGATGAATGTATCAATCTCTACAACACTTTGCTCAAGCTGCATTTCTCCCTGAAGTGCCAACATTCTAATATCCACTGCATAATAAACGGGAGGCATAACAACAACGGAGGCCTCTGAAAAGAACCCGAGGTACTGTACAGTTCAGTTCTGCACTCATCCTCTAAATGCCACCGTAACAGTATAACATTGGAGTAAGCACAGTCACAGAGAGACACATCCAGAGACAGACTACTTGAATTGAGAGATGGAGAAATGTAATCAAGTTGATCGAATCTGGGCAAACTTTCCAGCAGAGAAGTCTATTTCCATTCCTCCTCTCTTTCTCCATACTTTCCCCGTGTGTGTAGACGCCAGTGCTATTTTCGCTGAGATTAACTTGCCGGGAAGCAGCGTCTCTCTGTTTTATTAACATGCCTTATTCAAATATCAGTTTCTCACTCAAGTGCACAGTCAAGCTAGTTCAGACAACCCCCGACGAACAGTAGGATCTCTGCAGTACTATACGGTACTGTACTATACGGTACTGTACTATACGGTACTGTACTATACGGTACTGTACTATACGGTACTGTAGCCTATACCTGTCAACGAGATGCGTAGGTTTAGATGCTCTGACAAACTGAAAGCAACCATAAATCACCATCATCTACATGCAGATTGAAGATTGGGTATGAGAGCGTATTGTCTTTGCCTCCTATGGACTCAACCTTTATCAACCATGCCTTTGTATTGAAAAACGTACATGTGCCCTAGTGATAGGCTATATGATTGGCTATACATATTCTAGTTACTGAAAGAGTATCCAGGGCTTGTCTTTCGGTGTTGAGCTTGTGTCAAGATAGAGGACCTCACAAGGAGCCTTAAGAGGCAAATTGTATCCAACTGTTCATATTCTTCTTCTCGTGATGACCATCTGCTACAGTAATATTATTCTCCTGCTTCCAATACCATCGGTTATCTTTAGTACCATCAAGCCCTCTTTAATGGCCAAACGGAGAACTGTATTCTCATAGGTCCTCATCTCTGGCCTCCACAATGACTTTGATTGTAGAGAACATTGACTTGGAACAGCAGTGCTATCATTCTGAGTAGTAAACAGTATTTCTCATCATAGACCAGACCACTACTATTATTCACATAGAACCTCCACGGTTCAGTCTTTATTATATTTGAATAGGAGTATTATAATAACCTTACAGTCATTTATGCTTGTCCTGTCCCTGGGCATTGTAGAGTAGGCTATTATATGAAGAAGCAATGGCACCGACGTTATGGTGAGCAGGTGTAGGCTACGATGATGCGTTTAAAATACTCCCTCGGATAATGTGAGAGAATATTAAAGCCCCCAGACCTAATATTCTGTTTGTCTGCTCAACAAAGCCTTTGAAAGCCAATTTAGGATGCTCACGATATGTCTGGTTATAAGCGGCTTTAGGCTGCGAACTGACAAGCGTGTGTACAAACAACGATTAGCTCTTTACATAAATATTTAATTACACTTCTAGGGGGTCAATTACAGTTTATTTATCACTGTATAATAACTGGAGATCAAACAAAGTGTTTGGTGTCCACCAAGCTGGAATAATCCTATTAGACTTTTCTCATTTCGATCAATGACAACAGTTGGCGGTATCATCTAATGCTGTGTAGATGTCCTTCTGTTCATTCATTTAATAGTGTATTGTAATTATAGACACAGACAAGGATTTAAATGTTGATTCTTTTGGAAATACAGCCTGCCTCCGGGTTAACAATAAAGCACACAGTCGTCTATTTATGAAACATTAAACAGCAGCCCACGCAAAGTTAAATACGGTTACAATACAAAGTACAGCCAGGGACTTTAATTCCTGAATCAAAGTGAAGAGAAAGATCTTGAATTATAATTCTGTTACTTTCGAACATTTTGATATGAAGCTGCTTACAAAGACTCGTTCACAACATTTCAGCTGACTTTGAAGTCAATTAATTATATTTTTCTTTCATTTGCTGCATACAACCTGTTGGTAAAACTGAGGTTTATATGTGAAATACAGAAGTTATATTTTCTAAGAAGCAGCACGTTCTGTTAAAACCTCAGGATCGGCCCCTTTTTTTCAATTTTCGCCTAAAACGACATACCCAAATCTAACTGCCTGTAGCTCAGACCCTGAAGCAAGGACATGCATATTCTTGGTACCATTTGAAAGGAAACACTTTAAGTTTGTGGAAATATGATAGGAATATAGGAGAATATAACACATTAGATCTGGTAAAAGATAATACAAAGAGAAAACCAACCTTTTTTTGTATTTTTTTTACCATCATCTTTGAAATGCAAGAGAAGGCCATAATGTATTATTCCAACCCAGGTGCAATTTAGATTTTGTCCACTAGATGGTATGTGCAAAGTTGTAGACTGATCCAATGAACCATTGTATTTCTATTCAAAATATTTTATCAAGACTGCCCAAAAGTCCCTAATTTGATTTTATTCATAACTTTTCATGTTCAAAACTGTGCACTCTCCTCAAACCAAAGCATGGTATTCCTTCACTGTAATAACTACTGTAAATTGGGCAGTGCAGTTAGATTAACAATAATTTAAGCGTTCTGCCAATATCAGATATGTCTATGTCCTGGGAAATGTTCTTGTTACTAACAACCTCATGCTAATCGCATTAGCCAAAGTTAGCTCAACCAGCCTGTGGGGGACACACCGATCCTGAAGAAGTTTAAAAGTAAATGATCGACATCATTAGTGACACTAGATGCAATACAGAACTCAACACAGGTCACAGGTGGCATGAGCTCATTATTATTTCATATCATGACACACAGCATGTAGGCCTGTGTATAAAGATATAAATAGATATGGAAAGTACATATAGACATGTATGTGTGTCCCAGACTTGTTCCTTAGCAACAGTAGACCTGTGAGCATAGTGATAGATGGTTGGTAAAGTTATTTTGGTTGAGAAAAGGAGGGAGGGAAGAAGAGAGGGAGAGAGAGAGAGAGATGGGGTGCCTGGACGAAGGAGAAGGCAAAACGCTTCCACTTAGCACGGGGGAATTGGCAGCCTAGCAACACGAACTAAGTAAAGACATCCCCTAGCAACACGCAGGGGTTTGGCCCATACCTCCCACCTCCCCCTTCCACCTCCACCCATGTCTTTAGAGGCCTTCACACACGGCATGGCAGCACCTGAACACAGCAGAGTAGAAGCCCACACCCTCCATACACTCCTCCATCCCCCACCCCAACCCCTTCATCTCCACATCCCTTCTCCAGAGGTGCAGCTGGGGGCAGACTTCTTAGGATGTTGATCAAGTTCAATTAGTCTAATAGATTACCTACAGCTAGGTCTTCATTAGATGAACAAAGTGTGTGTGTGTGTGTGCGACGGGCATGTGTGTGAGTGGAGGTCAAGATTAAATGAGAGAGTGAGGGGATTAACCAGCAGGAAACACAAATAAACAGAGAGAAGGTTAGGGAGTATAGAAGAGAGAATCAGAAAGAGAGAGAGGGAGAAACCGAGAGAGAAACAGAGAGAGAAACAGAGAGAGCGAGAGCGAGAGAGAGAGAGGTCTGTGGTTGTGGGCACTGTCACCTGTGGGACAGTTAATGACATAGAGCTAAATGTAGTCATTAGTTTCCCCCTGACAGAGACTCCAGGTACACAGCAGCAGAGTGTTTCTGACTGCTCCTCTCAACAACCCCTTCACAGGCTGCATCCATTAGTCATTCAAGTTGTTTCAGGGAGATAATGGCTTCATTGCCTTCATTTGTTGTAGCGTTGTCCTGTGTGTGTGTGTGTGCGCACCCATTTGTTTGAGTGAGCGTATCTGTTTGTGTGTTTGAGGGCAGTGAATTTGAATTGCATGGCCTTAATTGAATTAACTTGCTTTTTCTGCCTCCTATCTCCAGGGACAACGTCTCCCACACTTCCCTCATTGAAGAATCTCCTGGCCTAAACATGTTGGCAGATCTACACATCTCTCATTAAACTTTCTAACTTGATTCCTCTCCTTCTTTCGCCTCCTCTTTCTCTCGCCACCTACCTCCCTTCCACCATATCTTATTCTCCGCTCTCCCTCCCTCCCTCTCTCTCTCTCTTTGTCTCCGTCTTTCTGTGTTACACAGCAGGCTATGAAACAACCCCATTGTGCCAGAGAGTGGATGTGCTTTTAAAAAGAGCCCGTGGAAGAAAAATGCTCACCCTCTCTTTATCCCTCTATCCCTTTCTCCCCTCCGTTAAAATGCCAGTTAAGAGTCTTTCTTTCACCTATACGTTCTCGTTTGAGTTGCTCTTTACCTCGGGACACCTGTTGAGGGGAGGAGCAGTGCTCTCCGAGCCAGAGAGGCAGGGGGCCAGCGGGTCAGGAGGCACAGCGTCACAACACAAACAACATGTCCGCCATGAGAAGAGCTAGGCCACATCTCGTAAGGTAAACCCCAATGACATATGGACTACCTGAGTTGCAACAAATCCCAGGTGGACCCCCCCTCTAACATAATGAGGTGGTCTTCATTATATCCAGACCCAGTGAAAAGGAAAGGGGTGACGTGGTGGCGGTTGGTTATCCAAACACAGATATTGGCAGAGCGATTACATTCTCAGACTCAGTGAAAAACTTGACAATGTGATTGGTCAAGACCAATCTCCTGTCCCCTCCCGGACCCCCCCCCCCCCCCAATGGTCCGGCTCACTGTCTTAATTGGGTGCCATCTGACCCCCTCTTTAGCTCTTTACCAGTACAATGTGAGCCATGGAGCATTATCCCCCACCCACAGCCAGGAGCAATCAGAGCCCAATGCAAGCACACCGCCTGCCGTCCTGGGTATTACAGCTTATCTATTTCTCTTTTTCTATCACCCCACCTCGCCGCAATTCCAGAACACTGGCTGGCGGCAGTAGCTTAGCAACCAGCGAGACAGAGAGAATAACGGTATAGAGGGAGAGGGACAGTGATTCAATAAATGGACAAGCTTAGAGGCAGAGAGAGAGAGACAGAGACATTGTCTGGCTCCCACTTCCCCGCCCCTCCCCCCTCGTTTTTATCCCCCTCCTGCACTTTTAGAGGTACACAATTTCTCTCCTGCTCCATCACTCCACAATGGACAGGCCTGGGAGGGCCACTAAACAGGTCAGATTCAGATAAAGGAAGAATGGATCAAACAGGTCTACTGAATCCTTCTCTAAAGAAGAGATGGCAGAGAATGGATGTAAATAGTCCAGCCTACATGCCCACATACACAACAAGCAAAATATGCTCAAAGCCCCGTAAAGCTTTATCTGAAAACTAAACAAAGATGCAAACAACAATGATTACAAACACTTTTCTCTGCATTGTTATAACAGTGTATTGTTTTTGGCAATATGTTTTTTTATTTCTATCCATTTTTTATTTAATGTATCTTATTTTCATTCATACATTTGTTTAGTTTATATCTAAATGTATTCATTCATTTATTTCAGTTTTTTTTTTGGGGGGGGGGGGGGGGGCAGGGATATTGTCGAAAAGACTTCAAAAGATTAGCAGGCAATTTGAATGTCTTGAATCACACAGATGCTTGCTACCATTATAGTGAGAGACACATCTATGCCACTGACGTGTGGAGAATAGGCCAACAGCATATTCTTTAATATAATGCATATCCACACTCTAGTCTACATATTATGTCTTACAATTCTATTTCTATAAAGTCGCGTACACTTGTATGTCAAGAGCCTCTCTGAATCATAATCAGCATTGCATTTTGCAAGAATGAGGAAAAGCATTCTAATTGGTGATCCACTGGTTTGAGAGCAGACTACTAATACTACTACAGAGGTGGAGCAGGCGGAGAAAGTCAAGCAGTCAGTCCTAACCGGTCTCTCCAACATGGGAACTTTTTTTGACCGACTATGGATATTTTCTGGTTTATTATTAGCTTCTTCTGAAGTTCTTGGTAAGTATTTTCTTTTCCATTTAATCATTTGTATGTAATACGTTTTCCATTGCCATTCTATAAGACGTTTTCTATTCTAGAATGCCGACTGAATTTTAATTATACTTTTTGTTTTATCCTATGTTTTTAACAAGTAATAAGTCTTAAGTTCCAGATAAACTCAGAAACGATCGTTTTTGACGATTTTATTTGCTAAAACAATGAACTGTACTGCGCTACTGGAATGGAACATTGGACATGTTGATTCCTTAAAAGGGATCGCTAATTCGCGAGACGTTGTGCCAGAGTGCGCTCATATTTGTACAGGCCACACCTTTGCATCATAAGATAACACTTTCACATAGTATTTGTTTTGGCCTCCTGTTTTTATAGAAACAGTGCTATATAGACAAGAAATCACTTCAACATGCACAATAGCGAATAGCCTAATAATAATACTAATAATACTAGAAAAGGATATCTAACACATAATTAAACCTCAATACATCGAACAGACAACGCGTATACATCTCATAAAACTTTTTTTTTGATAGGACTGCAATCAGGTTTAAACCAACTGTTGCAAGACGTAATGTTTAACATCAGAGACTTATTGAGCAGCGTCAACATGACACATTTTAGCGTCATACAGTGGTGGAAATTCCTGCAGTGTGTGCGTCTTTCACTAGTATCGAATTGCCTGCATGACAGCTGTTGTACAAAACACTGTGCATGACAGGACAGGCTTGCAGCAGCAAGCAATAGCAAGCAGTATGGCGTAACAGAAGAGGAGAGAAGTGGAGCCTGGGGCAGAGAGGGGGCAGAGAGGAGGCAGAGGAGAAGGAACCAGCAGAGAGAGAAAATAGTGTGTGTGGTAGAGAAACGGAACCGTATGTGGCCCAACTAACTACTGAAGTAGTGAGCAAAGAAGAAGTGTAGTTTAAATGCAGAGTCAGTGTGGAGAAACGTCATGAGCCACAATTACTGGGCAAAACAGCAAGTAGAATAACATTGTCAGAAACACTCAAAGCTAATAAAGAATCAATCTAAAAGTGTCCATACAGCACATAGCCTATATGATTTCTATTCAAGTGTCCATATATAGCTTCTTTGATTCCCTCTACTGGACCTCCTACCGATTCACTCATGTTTATGTTGGTGTGTACTTCAGGCTCAAACATCTGCACATCTCGAGGGGTGAGCACCTGCAGACAGTGTTTGGCTATCCACCCTAGCTGTGCTTGGTGCTTTAAGGAAGTAAGTATACCCCTGGGAGACTATGCACACAAAGTGCTGTCATTTCCTAATGGTTCACCCTATATGGATGAAAATACCCTCAACTTAAAGTTAACATGCTGCACTTTAACACCATAGTCGTTGCATCATTTCAAATCCAAAGTTCTGGAGTACAGAGTCAAAAACAACAAAAAATGTGTCACTGTCCAAATACTGTATTCATCTACTGAACCCCCCTTCCATTGTATTGCATTTAGATGCACTTTTTTAATTGATCACTGTCCCTTTACTGGTTGTCTCATTGGGAAGTGTTACTCTCACCAGTGTGTGTGTTGTTTTCCTGGGGTCAGGAGTTTGGCCAAGGGGGCTCCAGTGTGTCCCGGTGTGACCTGAAGCAGAACCTGTTGGATGGGGGGTGTACGAAGGGGGGGCTAGAGTTCCCCTTCAGTAGCCTCAGTGTGCAAGAAAACACGCCCCTCAGTGACAAGGCATCGGGGGCTGCTGACGACGTCACCCAGATCAGACCCCAGAAACTCAGCCTCACTCTGAGACCAGGTACACTAACACAGCATAGGCTCACATGCGAACACCCATATACACTGGCTTCACAACTCATCTAAAGTACATTGAAGTACATCTTTCGCCTCTCCTCTCTCACAAATTCATCCACCTCCTTTTTATCCTTTGTACCCTACCTGCCCCCACCGCTTTTGACATTTTCCCACATCTCTCTCTCTTTCAGATGATGCCAGGCGTTTCACAGTGACAGTGAAGCAGGTGGAGGACTACCCGGTTGACCTGTACTATCTGATGGACCTCTCCTACTCCATGAAGGACGACTTGGCCCGCCTGCGTTCCCTGGGCAACCAGCTGGCTGCAGCCATGGGCCGCACCACCAGCAACCTGCGTATGGGCTTTGGGGCCTTTGTGGACAAGCCCCTGTCCCCATATATGTACACCTACCCTGAGGAAGCAATCAGTAACCCTTGTCTTGGGTGAGTGGGGGGTGGAGGGGACAGAGAGGTGGAGGAGGAGGGAGAGGAGGAGGAGATTGTTCAGAGTGGATTTTGATTCTGAAAAGGGTTGATATTCTGTGTTGAAGCTCAAACTTCCTCAGGATGTGTCTTTGTTAATAGCTGTCAAATTGTGTCTAACAGCAATGTATTTATCTTTCTTTCTCCATCTCTCGTCACCTTTTTTTTTGTCAATTTCCTGTTTTCGGCATGGCATGGGGTGTGATGTGTAGGATCCAGACGCGGTGCCTGCCTCAGTTTGGCTACAAGCACGTGCTGTCGCTGACCAAGCAGGTGGAGCGCTTCACCGAGGAGGTGGCGAAGCAGCAGGTGTCTCGTAACAGAGACTCTCCAGAGGGAGGCTTCGACGCGGTCATACAGGCAGTGGTGTGCAAGGTGATAAATACACACACACACACACACACACACACACACACACACACACACACACACACACACACACACACACACACACACACACACACACACACACACACACACACACACACACACACACACACACACACACACAGAGAGACAGTGGTTTAGAAAACAGCACACAAACTTGAATACATACCGTTTCTCTCCTCTCCTCTTCTTTCCCTCTCTCTCCCTCCGTCTGTCACTAGGACAAGATAGGCTGGCGTGGGGATGCCTCCCACCTGTTGGTGTTTACTACCGACGCTACGACACACATAGCCTTGGACGGCCGGCTGGCTGGTCTAGTGCAGCCCAATGATGGACAGTGTCACATCGGCAGAGACAACAACTATGACAAGTCGTCAACCCTGGTAAGTGGCGTGTGTCAGGGAGTTTGTGTTGGAGTTCTATTCTTCTGTTATCACCAGAGAAACGTTACGATAACGATGGTCTCCTCCTTCAGGACTACCCCTCTCTGGCTCTGATCACAGAGAAGATGTCGGAGAACAACATCAACCTCATTTTCGCTGTGACCAACAATGTGATGCCCCTCTACCAGGTGAGTACAGGGTCACCGTGGTTACTAGGTGTAGGGTTATGGTACAGTACCTATTATGTCCCCTTGGACCCTCTTTCCTCAGAACTACAGCCAGCTCATTCCTGGCACCACAGTTGGAACGCTGTCGGATGACTCTGGGAATGTGATCCAACTCATCCTGGATGCTTACGAGGTAAGAGACAGCCGTATATGTGCGAGTTGGGTTTTGATTTCAATCATGCCCAGTCATGCCCACTTTACCATTAACACGAGTTGGTAACACCTAGGGAGAATTGTCATGCACTGAGAGACAGCTGCGCTGAGTGCTCTCTATCCAGTCGTAGCAGCAGAATCAGCCTACAGCCCGGCCATTTACAGACAACAGAACTACCCATTAGCATGTAGCGCCTCGTAGACAATGTCATGTTGAAAGGACAGGAGCAAACATCACCAAAAACAACTGCCATAAAAAATACTGATACTCTAGAAAGCAGGAAATGCCTTGAGCTTGTCATGCTGCGTCATGCGTTGCTAAGCCATTCGTCACGTACATTGGCTGTTTGAGATATTTCAAGAGGAACACACAACATTAGCGAACATAACACTCCCACTTCAAACTCTCATTGCTTCTAGCATTTCTTAATGAGGACGTGGAAAGTGAGGCTAAAGGAGTGAGTTCAGCCCCCCTTAAATTCTCAAACAGTCTATTTGACTTCCCACGAGCCCGTGTGTGACAGATAGAACACTGTATATACACACTGTATCCATTTCCACAGAGACTAAGAGTAGAGGTTTTCTGAATCGTTTATGTTTCTGATTGAGTTCTTTCTGACCTCTGCCCTCTGCCCATTGACCCCTGACCTGTGGAGTAGAGGATCCGTTCCAAGGTGGAATTGGAGTTGCTGGGTGTTCCAGAGGAGCTGGCTCTGTCCTTCAACGCCACCTGCCTCAACGGAGAGCTCATCCAGGGACTCAAGTCCTGCTCCGGACTTAAGATCGGAGACACAGTCAGTACCTGTACCACTCACCATCTGGATGATAAATGCTGGCCTAGTGTCAGATCTTAGGTATAGGAATAATGCTCTGTTCTTACTGCAAAGTTCAAATGTAACCTGCTGTATCACACACCTTTACCCCAGGTGTCGTTCAGTGTGGAGGCCAGGTTACGCGGCTGCCCTAAGGAGAAGAACCGTACCTTCACCATTAAACCCGTGGGCTTCAAGGACGCCCTGGAGGTTACGGTCCACTTCGCCTGCGGGTGTGACTGTGAGGCCACAGCCCAGCCCGAGAGCCCTCTCTGTAACCAGGGAAATGGGACCTACGAGTGTGGTGTATGCCAGTGTCACCCGGGGCGCCTGGGAGACCGCTGTGAGTGTGCCGACGGGGACTACAGGCCCTCAGACCAGGGCAACTGCAGCCCCAAACCTGAGGGCCCCATCTGCAGTGGGAGGGGAAACTGTGTGTGTGGACAATGCTCCTGCCACACTAGTGGCTTTGGAAAGGTGTGGGGCAAGTACTGCGAGTGTGACGACTTCAACTGCCTGCGCTTCAAAGGAGAGATCTGCTCAGGTGAGTGGATAGACCACTGTGGTGTCTGTCAAGGAGGCAGCCATGTTGGTTTCTTTTTGTGTGATTTTTTAACCCCTTTTTGTAACATTCCTTGTCTGTGTTTACTTTAGAGTTAGGGTTTTTGGCAGACTTATGGTTTTAGCAGGATAGAGGAGATTTCCATAGAACATGTCCACAATGCCTCAGTTGACCCGTATCCAGACCTCTCTCTTTTACTGTTAATTTAACCTATTCGATTATTAGCTTGGCTTTAATCGTAGTTGATCCATTGTTACTACAGTTTCTTAGTTAATACCATATACAGTGGCAAGAAAATTATGTGAACCCTTTGGAAATACCTGGATTTCTGCATAAATTGGTCCTACATTTTGATCTGATCTTCATCTAGGTCACAACAATAGACAAACACAGTCTGCTTAAACTAATGACACACAAACAATTATACATGTTCATGTCTTTATTGAACACACCGTGTAAACATTCACAGTGCAGGGTGGAAAAAGAATGTGAACCCTTGGATTTGATAACTGGTTGTCCCTCCGTTGGCAGCAATAACCTCAACCAAACTTTTTCTGTGGTTGTGGATCAGACCTGCACAACGGTCAGGAGGAATTTTGGACCATTCCTCTTTACAAAACTGTTTCAGTTCAGCAATATTCTTGGGATGTCTGGTGTGACCTACTCTCTTGAGGTCATGCCACAGCATCTCAAATCGGGTTGAGGTCAGTACTGAGCCACTCCATAAGATGTATTTTCTTCTGTTGAAGCCATTCTGCTGTTGATTTACTTCTGTGTTTTGGGTCGTTGTCCTGTTGCGTCACCCAACTTCTGTTGAGCTTCAATTGGTGGACAGATAGCCTAACATTCTCCTGCAAAATGTCTTGATAAACTTGGGAATTCATTTTTCCGTTGATGATAACAAGCTGTCCAGGTCCTGAGGCAGCAAAGCAGCCCCAAACCATGATGCTCCCTCCACCATACTTTACAGTTGGGTGTTGGTGTGCTGTGCCTTTTTTTCTCCACACATAGTGTTGTGTGTTCCTTCCAAACAACACAATTTTAGTTTCATCTGTCCACAGAATATTTTGCCAGTAGCGCTACTGGAACATCCAGGTGCACTTTTGCAAACTTCAGACGTGCATGAATGTTTTTTTTGGACAGCAGTGGCTTCTTCCATGGTGTCCTTCCATGAACACCATTCTTGTTTAGTGTTTTACGTATCGTAGACTCGTCAACAGAGATGTTAGCATGTTCCAGAGATTTCTGTAAGTCTTTAACTGACACTCTAGGGTTCTTCTTAACCTCATTGAGCATTTTGCGCTGTGATCTTGCAGTCATCTTTGCAGGACGGCCACTTCTAGGGAGAGTAGCAACAGTGCTGAACTTTCTCCATTTATAGACAATTTGTCTTACCTTGGACTGATGAACATCAAGGCTTTTAGAGATACTTTCCAGCTTTATGCAAGTCAACAATTCTTAATCTTAGGTCTTCTGAGATCTATTTTGTTCGAGGCATGGTTCACATCAGGCAGTTCTTCTTGTTAATAGCAAACTCAAATTTTGTGAGTGTTTTTATAGGGCAGGGCAGCTCTAACCAACATCTCCAATCTTGTCTCATTGATTGGACTCCAGGTTAGCTGACTCCTGACTCCAATTAGCTTTTGGATAAGTCATTAGCCTAGGGGTTCACATACTTTTTCTGGCCTACACTGTGAATGTTTAAATATTATTATTCAATATAGGCAAGAAAAATACAATAATTTGTGTGTTATTAGTTTAAGCACCCTATGTTTGTCTATTGTTGTGACTTAGATGAAGATCAGATCAAATTTGATGAGCAATTTATGCAGAAATCCAGGTAATTCCAAAGGGTTCACATACTTTTTCTTGCCACTGTAAATAGTAGATTAATATCGGCTTAAACCAAGCTGTAAAATAAGGTGTTACTCCACATTCTTATTATATGCCATATACTGAACGTTGTTGGCTTTGAAATAGACCGAGAAGACTACACAATGTTATGTAGCAATAAACAGAGAACGCAGTGGTTCACCATTGGTCGATGACTTTGACCTCTAACGTTTGCTCAAATTCACTATGCTTACTGCACTGTAGCGCCAATGGACATACCTAGTCTGCTCTTACACTTAGATTGTATTACGAGGGTGAAAACATTCGAAGGAAACGGAACATGTTTACAATATACTTACTCACAAGACGTTATTCAGATTTTTCTAATCAAAACCACATCTTCTTCCCATGATCATTTGAGCGTAGTAAACGAGCTCACAGCGCTCACTGATTCCATCAATCTTCTACCCACTCTTGGGAATGAAGTATGAGGTGTCATCACTGATCATCTCTCCCTACTGCACGCCTGCACAGCACACCCGTTGTGAAATCAAAGTAGAGCATTGCAATAGGTCCTGTCATTGGATAATTGAATGTTGCTGCATAGCAGATGAGTCATGGTGCTGTTGCTACATTTATATACAGTGACATTCGAGAGTTGACACACCTACTCATTCCAGGGTTTTTCTTTATTTTTTACTATTTTCTACATTGTAGAATAATAGTGAAGACATCAACACTATGACATAACACACATGGAATCATGTCGTAACCAAAAGAAAGTGTTAAACAAATTCAAGTATATTTTATATTTGAGATTCTTCAAAGTAGAGACCCTTTGTCTTCATGGCAGCTTAGCACACTCTTGGCATTCTCTCAACCAGCTTCATGAGGTAGTCACCTGGAATGCATTTAAATTAAACAGGTGTGCCGTATTAAAAGATAATTTGTGGAATTTCTTTCCTTCTTAATGCGTTTGAGCCAATCAGTTGTGTTGTGACAAGGTAGGGGTGGTATACAGAAGATAGCCCTATTTGGTAAAAGACTAAGTCCGTATTATGACAAGAACACCTCAAATAAGAGAAACGACAGTCCATCGTTACTTTAAGACATGAAGGTCAGTCAATCTGGAACATTTCAAGAAAGTTTAAAGTTTCTTCAAGTGCAATCGCAAAAACCATTAAGCGCTATTATGAAACTGGCTCTCATCAGGACCACCACAGGAAAGGAAGAACCAGAGTTACCTCTGCTGCAGAGGATAAGTTCATTATAGTTAACTGCACCTCAGATTGCAGCTCAAGTAACAGGCACATCTCAACATCAACTGTTCAGAAGAGACTGCATGAATCAGGCCTTCATGGTCGAATTGCTGCAAAGATACATTACTAAAGGACACCAATAATAAGAAGAGACTTGCTTGGGCCAAGAAACATGAGCAATGGACATTAGACCGGTGGAAATCTGTCTTTTGGTCTGATGAGTCCAAATATGAGATTTTTGGTTCCAACCGCCATGTCTTTGTGAGAAGCAGAGTAGGTGAACGGATGATCTCCGCATGTGTGGTTCCCACCGTGAAGCATGGAGGAGGTGTGATGGTGCTTTGCTGGTGACACTGTCTTATTTATTTAGAATTCAAGGCAAACTTAACCAGCATGGCTACCACAGCATTCTGCAGTGATACGCCATCCCATCTGGTTTGCGCTTAGTGGGACTAGCATTTGTTTTTCAACAGGACAATGACCCAACACACCTCCAGGCTGTGTAAGGGCTATTTGACCAATAAGGAGAGTGATGGAGTGCCGCATCAGATGACCTGGCCTACACAATCACCCGACCTCAACCCAGTTGAGATGGTTTGGGATGAGTTGGACCGCAGAGTGATGGAAAAGCAGCCAACAAGTGCTCAGCATATGTGGGAACTCCTTCAAGACTGTTGGAAAAGCATTCCAGGTGAAGCTGGTTGAGGGAATGCCAAAAGTGTGCAAAGCTGTCATCAAGGCAAAGGGTGGCTACATTGAAGAATCTCAAATATATTTTGATTTGTTTAACGCTTTCTTTGGTTACTACATGATTTCATGTGTGTTATTTCATGTCTTCACTATTATTCTACAATGTAGAAAATTGTAAAAAATAAAGAAAAACCCTTGAATGAGTAGGTGTGTCCAAACTTTTGACTGGTACTGTATGTGTTGGCTGTAGCTATAACTCTGTGTTTTAACCACAGCCGTTCCCTTAGGGATGGACTGAGCTTTATTAGACAACCAGGACTTTGCTTATGGTAACAGAGGTTGAAGTCAGATTGGCCAATCGCTGTTGTAATCACTGAAAGAATGAGAGGCACTGGATACCTGTAGAGAAGTTATGTCTGTTACTCTTTCAGGGAAAGAGCTATGTAGTCTATTATAGTAATTTTACTGAAAATACACTGTTTGATTCCCTCCATAAGATATCCCTTGTTGTCAAATAGATGGTTGCCATTAGTTCCCAGCGTAGCCCTGAGTCTGTCGTCCTAGGAATGAGGATGTTCCCATGGTCAACCGCTTCACATGTTTGTTTTCACATTGCCCAGACATTTCCTCATCCCTCTCTCCATTCACCCAGCCATAGCATGCCTCCACAGGGATTTAGACAGGAAGACAGGTGGGTCTGAGTCATGTGAGACAGCATCTCTTAACCTAAGCAGTCTGGCCCTTTGGGAAGGCACTATAAAAAGGGCCTTCCCAAAGGCTGAACAAGAGGGGCAATGTGCACCGGAATATTTTTCCTATTGCAGCAACCAGCTGCAATAGGACTGTGAGTTTGGTCAATGTTTGGGCATATAGCTGAACCAACATACATTCTATTCTACTTTATCTGCATATTTCCCAGTGTAAAATGAAACTCTTCACGACAGTATATTACATATATCATCAGGCCTTTCTTTGAGGGCCTAGTTACACCCAAACGCAGTTGTCTGAAACTCCTGGTGTACAGGCCACATCAAGCCTGCAAGTCACATTATGATGTGTAATTCCTATTTGAATCCAACTAGTGAGGATACCCAACAATTGGAACTTTCAATCACCCACAACCTGCATTGAGAATTACTGACAGGGTAGAAAATATTGATTATTGAGACAACCTAAATCATATAAACTGGAACAGCCATCTCAGTAACGGGTACAAAAAGTCCAACTACTAACAGATTGGATTAGTGTCACGGCCGTTTAAAGGAGTGGACCAAGGCGCAGCGTTTTGAGCGTACATACTTATTTACCGGTGTCGCCAACAAAAACAATCAATATCAAACTGACACGTGACGCCAACATAGTGCATCCAGGCAACTAACAAGGACAACTACCCACAAAACCAACTTGGAAAATGGCAACCTAAATAGGCTCCCCAATCAGAGACAACGATAAACAGCTGCCTCTGATTGGGAACCCATCCAGGCCACCATCAACCTAATTACCCCTAGACAATACAAAATCCCCATAGATAACAAAAACCCTAGACAAGACAAAAACCCATAGACAATACAAAAACTAAACAAACCACCCGTGTCACACCCTGACCTAACCAAATAATAAAGAAAACAAATATAACTAAAGTCAGGGTGTGACGATTAGTTTTGAAAAATGTACATTTTTTTATGTTTGTGTAGCATAAGATTAATCAACCAATCAATGTACATGCAAAAACAGAGATATTGAAACAAACAATTCTGAAAATCAACCTGCAATAGAGCATGCTGGGAAATATAATAACGATGGGTGTGGTTTTTAGCAAACATATTTGTAATTTTACTCCAAAGGAAAACATGAACTTGTAGTTCGTCTCAACAAGTTCATGTACATTCAGCTCAATGTGAGCAAAGTTTGTTGAATGAACAAACCTTCACACATTAGCTACATTTATTTGCCTTCAATTCACAGAATAATGCTGAGTAAGCAATTGGTTAGGTTGGCTTTTTTGTGTGAAATATTATGTATGGTGCTTAGGGTGAAGTCAGGACTTGGGAGTGGGATATATTTATGTTAAAACAGTAATTACTGTCTTAACTCAGCATTATCTATGGTTTCGTCAGTGGAAAATATGTTGTTTGTGGGATTGTGGTCTTAGTCATTGACATGTACTCTTGTCTATGGTTGGCACAGAAATGCAACAGTCCAGAACTCCATATTTAGTGAGTAGAGCACGCTGAAGGAGACTCAACTTAGTCAGCCTGTGTCTCTGGAGTCTTGTTGGCATTACGTCATTGCTGTGTGACGAACAGTATAGTATAAGAGTCCCTGGGCCCAGCTCAGTTTGAGTCTCCCCCGTCCTCCCAACCACAGGCCCTCCCACATCCCCCGGAGGGTGTGTATTTTTCCCTCTGCTCTGGAGCTGGGGCTGTGGCTGTGGAAGTGGAGCACAATGGAGCAGGAGTCAGCAAGCACATCCACAGGGCACACAAACAGACAAGAGAGAACAGGAAAGTTAGCATTCCTCTGGCACCCTGCCCTCTCTCTTTCTATCCTCTCTATCTCCCTCTTTTAAAGTTAATCTCCCACTCATCTCCTCTCTCTTTTAAATGTTTTATTATTCTCTCATCGGTGTCTTTACAGTACCCCCCCCCCTCTCTCTCGTGCTCTTTCTTTTTCTCTCCCTCTCTCTCTCTTTCTTTATATTTATGTTTATGACTTCCTCCACCACTTCGCTCTCATTCGCTCTGTCCTCCCTCCTGGACTCCATGTTTATGTGTCTCTGTAGTTCATGTTTACGACTTGATAAATGGGAGGATTAGAGTGCCGTTAGATATGCATGCCAAATGGCACCCTGTTCCCTATATAGTGCACTACTTTTGACCAGGGCCCATAGGGCTCACGTCAAAAGTAGTGCACTGTGTAGGGAATAGGGTTCCATTTGGGATGTATCCCTAGAAACTCATTCCCATGTCTCTGACTCGACCCTACAACAAGTACAGTAGAGAGAACAAGGCACAAGCATGAACTCACTGTACGGATGAGGTAGAGTATAAGGAGCATTAGCCAAACACAAGAACGTTTTAAAGAGAGGAAAACCGGGACTTTCTTTACTATGTATTGATTGTGTCCCAGTCAAAAGCATTCAGTTGGGTTCGTGCTCTGTTTGTGGGATACATACCGTAAAACATTAACCAGCTCAACTCAGACAGCTTATGTGCCTGCAAGACGGTAAAGCGACTTTTTATACCTAGCTGCCTCTTTCATTACAAACACACACACACACTCACTTATCTCATAGTGATGACAGAGTAGGGTGTGGGGACTGGGGAATTTTGCTGACGGAGGTGGTTTCACCTGAAAACAACAATGCCCATGTCTCTGAGGTCCTGTTTTTAGAGTTACAGACCTCTGTTCAGTTTCCAGTGGACACTCTAACCCAGTTGAGCTCTGAGACAGTGACTCAGTTTGTCTCTGCTCTTCGTCATTCATTGCCCAGCCCTGTTGCATTAACCTTCAGCCGGTATGTCTGTCTGAGGGCAATCAAACAATCATTTCTCAATTTTGCTGGCTGGTCTGAGAGATATTGTGGAGGCTCCAGGGTGTGGTCATCACATCCAGAGATGGTCCCAGTGTTGGGAGGGGATGAGTGGGATGGATTACCAGTTTGCTTCATTAAGAAGGGAGCTTATCCTGCCATTGTCTGCACTGTCTGGTCATGAATTGATGACTTAATGTTTTGGGAATTATTACTCAATATGGACTCATCACACATGTGCCTGCCTGCCCATACTCTCAATACACTCATTAATACAGAGACAAACACATGCAGAATTGCTGACAATTATACTGAACAAAAATAGAAACACAACATGCAACAATTTCAAAGATTTTACTGAGTTACAGTTCATATGAGGAAATAAGTCAATTGAAATGAATTCATTAGGCCCTCATCTATGGATTTCACATGACTGGGAATACAGATATGCATCTGTTGGTCACAGACAGCTTAAAAACAATGGGCCTCAAAATGGGCCTCAGGATCTCGTCACATTATTTCTGTGCATTAAAATTGACATTGATAAAATGCAATTGTGTTCGTTGTCCGTAGCTTATGCCTGTCCATACCATAATCCCATCACCACCATCGGGCAATCTTTTCACAATGTTGACATCAGAAAACCGCTCACCCACTGTAGAATAACTATCTTCAAAGTAATGACTTGTGACGTCGGGTTTGAAACGAAAGCTTCTTTTAGTAATACTACTTGTTCACGTTACATTTAACAACTTCAGATTCTACAAAACAATAAAAGAAAGTTGCTAGTGAAAGTCAGGATAATCACTTGTCACTTGTACATAACTGGCGCGTTCTCTCTCTCTACCTCCTGTCGCAAGGCCTTCTGGAACTTGCCGTCAATAGCGTAATGCAATACTAACCAATACAACAAAATATGTATGTAGTTCTCTCAATCTCCAACACACGAATTCTAATACAATTCCATATGTAAATAACTCTAAAGAAAATATCTTTAGATACAGCTCAATGAATTAACTGTAAACATTAACTCATTAACTCATTAAAGTAACAACACCCACACAACGCCATACACGTAGTCTGCGGCTGGACGCCAAATTCTCCAAAATGACATTGGAGACGGCTTATGGTGGACATTCCTGTAGTCAGCATGCCAGTTGTACGCTCCCTCAAAACTTGAGACATCTGTGATATTGTGTTGAGTGAAAAACTGCACATTTTAGAGTGGCCTTTTATTGTCCCCCAGCACAAGGTGCACCTGTGTAATCATCATGCTGTTTAATCAGCTTCTTGATATGCCACACCTGTCAGGTGGATGGATTATCTTGGCAAAGGAGAAATGCTCACTTACAGGGATGTTAACAAATTTGTGCACAACATTTGAGAGAAATAAGCTTTTTGTGCATATGGAACATTTCTGGGATCTTTTATTTCAGCTCATGAAACATGGGACCAACACTTTACATGTTGGGTTTCTGTTTTAGTTAAGTATAGATACAATCTGGCAAAAACACATGCACAACCACTCACATACACATTGCTTAGAAATTCAAAACATTCCAGGCCAGGGTTGTAATTGCACTCATGGGTTTGTCCAGTACTGATAACGTGATGTATAAGAGAAAGATAAACCTAATGTACAAAATATACATTATTACTGTCTCTAAGTTAGACATAAAATGTCCATAAAAAATGGCCCATCCTCACTCTCTGTGTCTACCAGGCCATGGGAAATGTGACTGTGGCTTCTGCAAGTGTGGCTCTGATTGGATGGGGGAGAACTGTAACTGCACAACCCGGACAGACACCTGCATGTCCAGCATGGGCCTGCTGTGCAGCGGCCGGGGCCAGTGTGTGTGTGGGGCCTGTGAGTGCACCCAGCCAGGGGCCTACGGGGCCACTTGTGAGAGGTGTCCAACCTGCCCTGATGCCTGCAGCATCAAGAAGTGAGTAAATACAGGGGGCAGTATAACTGCCTACACACAGATACTGTATGAGTACATGTGATAGGGGTGATAATAAAATGGTGATGCAATAAGGGAAAGGAGGATGATTATGATGAAGAAGTTGATGATGATGTATTAACATTGTGTTGTATCTGCAGGGAATGTGTTGAATGTCAGCACTTCAAGAGAGGCCGTCTCTTTGAGGAGAAAAGCTGTGCCCGAATCTGCAGGGATGAAATTCAGAAGGTGGAAGAACTAGGTAAGAACTATTACACAATGTTCCCTTATTGTGTGTTCAACATGCGCTCCACGCAACAGATTGCATTATTTACAGTGCGTGTTAACGTGCTTGATGATCTCACATCTTCCTATGATGTGAGCGGCAGGTAGCCTAGTGGGCTAGTGGGCTGGGCCAGTACCTGGAAGGTTGCTGGTTCGAACCACTGAGCCGACCACGTGAAATGTTTGTCAATGTGCCCTTGAGCAAAGCACTTAAACCTAATTGTTCCTTTAAGTAGTTTAAAGCATGTTATATAAACTGGGTGTTAACAACCCACATTGAGTCCCCAATTTCTCTACAGTATCAGAGCTTGTTCTTCCTGAGGAAACTCTGCAGTTTCAGGATGGATATGACGCTGATGACCATTTTCTGGAGATCATTCATCGAATCCATGTTAACATTCAATATGATCTGCTGATTCGGTAATCTAAACCTGAAGAACCAGAACAGGCTGAGTAACATTGTGAAACCAGGTAGCAGGATCATTGGTATGAACTTACAGTAACGGACCTTTCTCGCCAGCAACATACATGAATCATACACAAGGAGCCATCCATTCTGAGACTCCTAGCATCTCCCGTTTGATACATTTCTGTATGCTTCCCTTAGAGAGCAGATACAGGCTCCCAAGGTTTAAAACAAATAGCTCAAAACTCTCCTTCATCACAGCTGCTATTAGCTTTCTCAATATGCGGTAGGACTGTACTGTTTTGGTACAGACTGGTTTATTCATGTCTGGTTTAGAGGTCTAATTCCTATGGACACTGCTGTTTATATTGTATTTGTTTGTCTGTATATTTAATGATATGTGTCCATTGATTTTACTATGTGCTGCAAAATAAATATAATTAACCTCCAGCTCCTCATCTTGTCTCTCTCTCTCTCTCTCTCCTTATCCTCCACTTGGTTCTAACCCCCTATAACCCTCTCTTTCATCCCAGTCTTCTATGAGAAGAATGCTGTGAACTGCACCTATAAGGATGAGAATGACTGTGTAGAGCGCTTCCAGTACTACGAGGATGCCAGCGGAAAGTCCATCCTGTATGTCATGGAGCCTGGTGAGTGTGTCCATCCGTGTGTGAATGGGTCTGAGTTCTGTGCTCATATGTACAGCATGTGATATGCGTTTGGCAGGGTCTGGATGAGAGTGAATTCCTTTAGTTATCTGGAGAATAGTTGTGTGTGTAGAAATAATGTGCATTACTATGTGTGCATAGGACTAAAGCCGGGAGCTGTAGGAGGAGTCGATTTTTCTCCCTAGCTAAGAATAGTGTGTTCCTGGGTGCCACGTCAGTCTTTGTCTTTGTGGCTGGCAGACACCACTAGAGAGTAGAGCAGGTACAGAGGGGGCAGAATGGTTCTCTAAAGCTGATAATAGCACTCAGCCCTGCCACCCCTGGTAGTCTTCTCCCCTCTGACACGCACCCAAGAGGAACAAAGACAACCCCAAAGCCAGAGCGAGGTGCATTAACGCTAGTCCCCTATTGCAGACACAAATGTCATCCACCCAAACCCTCCCCTCCTCCTCATCTCTCTCCATCTCTTTTCCCTGCTCAATCCTCTCTCTTCTCTCTCCTCCTGTTTTCTTCTCTCTCTTTCAGACTGCCCTAAAGGGCCTGATATCCTGGTGGTTCTCATGGCAGTGGCGGGGGCCATCTTGTTTCTGGGTCTGGCTGGCTTGCTCATCTGGAAGCTGCTGGTCACCATCCACGACCGCCGAGAGTTCGCCAAGTTTGAGGAGGAGAGGGCTAAGGCCAAATGGGATACGGTGAGTCCGACTATGCTTTTAAGACAAAGCTGCCATCTGATGGAGAAAATATGAATGGCCAGAATATTTATCCATGTCAAGATGACACGTCCTCTATTTGTTTCTATTTTCCAGGCTAACAACCCCTTGTACAAAGGAGCCACCACCACTTTCACCAATGTGACCTACCGTGGGAACTCTTGAGGGACTCTTGACCAATCACAATCAGCAAAACTCAGGGGTTTATAAGAGAGATGCAATGTAGTGACACAGATGGGGTTGGTGAGGCGGACCCTCTCCACTGTCGTGATAAAGTGTGCTGACTCTACAGTCAGTGAAATGCGTTTGTTGATATTACACTGTAGTGATGGTATTGTATATATCATGTAAAAACCAAAGCATTACAACTGCCTTATCCAACATTTCGATATCAGTCCAAATTATGGCAGGGCCTCGAGGACCCCTATTTCACCCACAAAGTGTGACGTCATTCCCATAATAAGGCCTGGTATAGTTCAGAGATCCCAAACCTAACTTTAGACAGAAAGACTGTTATGCTCTGTAGTTGTTTCATGAAATTGCACTGCACACACCACAGCACACTTGCCCACAGGCCTCTTTTACCAACAAACGGGTTGTAGTATGTTATTATGGAACCAAACTGCTTGCTTCTACTGCCACGGTTTACTTGCGCTGTGACACTGAACTCAGGTATTCACACTGTATTACAAAAAGGTCAAGTCCAATACCTGTAATAAATAGCCACATGGGATATCATGAGTGAATGATGTTTAGTTTAATGGTGCTGGTGCCCAATTTATGCTGTATGTTAAAATATGGAAATGTTACATTTAATGTGTTTTGGGAATGAGTGGCTTTTTGGTTAGATGATTGGTTTTACTATGTTGATTAAAAAAAAAGTGAAATCACTCATCCATTTTTCTGTCTTTTTTTTTTTAGCAATTTCACTCTGCTGAGAAACATTATAGAAAAAATGATCTGCTTTTGCGTTTTGCTTTTATATATAACATCATGTTTGTAATTGAATGAGTATCAATAACACATTGTGCAAACCAGTACAAACACGATTTGCCATGGATAAAGATACGGAGATTTCTGCGCATGTGCAGGATTTCCACTCCGCTGCCTATGTAGCTGTTGCTCAGCGCTCCTTTGCCGCTTCACCCAACCGTAACATGAGCATCTCGTAATTATATACAGATCTCCGGTTTCAGACACTTGCGAATTAAAAAGTTACATTGGCAGGTGCACAGTGCACTGCTAAAATGCTGGCTAACCCCTAAAGTACATTGGTGTTTTGCCATAGGTATATAATTACCTCTGTCTAAATAAAATTATTCAAAATACTTTACGAGAGAGCTTGACTTAGCCATAGGTGACTATTAGCTTATTTTATATATATATATATATATATATATATATAGTTGTGGATTGTTTCAAATTACATGTGCGTAGGCCTATGGCTATTAGGGAAGCCAGCAATTTGGGCAGTGCGTGTGGCAATAGGCTTAGCTGATTATTGAGTTGCAGCTGCTAGTAAAAAGCATTTAAAATGTGTGAAGATAATGTGTCTCGACTATAATTTTAAATGTTGAGACAAGCAGAAGAGGAATGCATGCTCTCTCCAGAATGTGCTCCACTGTCACCCGCCAATTCTTGCACATTCATTGTTTCATTGTGTGAATTGCTTGCCCCTTGTTTATTATGATCAATTTCCCATTACATATGTAACCAGTAGGCCTAACTAATGTACAGGCAATCCCCATCATTTGGTTACATTCATTTCTATTATTAATTTCTGGTACTGTACATCTCGGTTGTTTTGCTCTAGGATTCCCACAAGCCACACAATACTTGTCAGAAGGTAGCCCAGACACTTCAAAACAAACTTTGTTTCGATTTTTTCACTATCTGTTTTTCCATGTATGAATCTGTTATTCAATGCGTTTCAATGGGACAATAGCAGGCCAAATTCAATGTTTCATCAAAAAATTGTATTATATTTATTTTTGATACCTAAAGGGGTTGTAAAATTCTAAATCAAATAGCTAAATTATCCTTGGTATGACCATCTTAAAACAATTCCATATGTTAGCCGAGTAGAGGGACATCCCAAGGATTTCCAGAGGGGCGGTGCAAAGTCTTATTTATCTTCTAAAGGATTTGGTTGGCGGAGTGCATCCAACTTTTAGGTGCATACACCACCACCTACTATACTGGTGTGTGAGGCCATTCACGACCTATCTACATTACATTTTTGATACACTTCTCACATTTAGGAATCTCCCCTCCTACACACTGCTGCAACATACCCAGAAGCTTGATACCTAAAACACTGTCGTATTTTCAGGAACAAAATCTCTCACGGGATACCTTACACTTCCTAACTTGACCTTGTCGGGCAAAGACTCCACATCAAAACTCAGCAGGACAGACAATGTCTTCTCAAATTTCCCACGCTCTCCACCGGGTCTGCGTCGCACCATACGGTGGGTGTCGCAGACACCGCGAATCTTCCATTTCAACTGATCCTCCTCAACACAATGCCATCCCTGTTATCACTCCTTTCAACTCCACCCTGCTCCAGAGAGCAAAGCAAGTCACATTTCTTGTCCCTAACCGCATGATCCGGAGCGCCCGCTCCCTCTGGACTGAAGAAACACAATAAATCATCACTATTCCACTCAGAGTTACTTTCAACAGTCCCCAACCTCTTCTCCATCCAACCTGACACCACATATGGATTAGTCAAAATGCAAGGATCGATTCCCTCCACAAATCTCAGTCCCACTGGGCCAGAATCATCCTTTTCATCCTCGGGACGCTCGGCGATCCTCACCGCAGGTACTACATCCATAAACTCGTCAGGTTCCACCTCTGAGCTACTATAGGACGTATCCCTCTTTTTGCACTTGGCGCCAACCTCCCTCACCACACCGCTGCCCTCTCCACTCAGCTTCTTCTCGGTGGTCATCACTGCACCTGCCACCACAATGAATTCACCCTCACCTTCCTACTCTAGCTCTTCCAAAAGTTCTGTGCAAATCTCAATTAATTATTCCCTCAAAACATAATCCCCTTTTTCCCTTATCCACCATCTTCTCCTTCACCAGATCTTCCAGAAGGTTTGTGCAATCCCACACTCCATATATATTCATCTGCTGCACTTTTTTCCTTGCCCGCCATCATCTTTCATCCTACCTCCATTCATCCCCACGCGGAGATCTCACCAGCAGCCACGTTCTCGATCACAATGCCAAATGTAGGGCTATGGCGCGCTCAAATGGTGTAACAGAGTACTCACAGGCAATGCTGATTTACTGACTATAGTGGGATATCTCGTTGACAATGTAGTCTTTGCTTCAATTTCTCTGGACATTCCTTCCGGTGCGTCAATTCAACATGGCAGCGCCCGTTACTGTGGGAGGGATAGTGGAGCAAAACATCACTGAAACGGAACAAATATTACCAGAATCCACATCTGGAGAACTGAAAAGACCTCAGTTCGGGACCCGTTTCCTGACAGACCCACGTCAAGTTTTTCAACATAACGCATGGTTCGTATTTTAGCATGCATACTACTGGTGGTAGTACACACATGAATAGCCCTTGATCATGACTCTCAGTTCCATTACATTACACAAGAGTCATTGGATGAAGGTGTCTTCTGTACATGTGTGTTTTGTTAAGAGCCCCAAGGCTTGGTCTGAACATAAACATGCATCGCTTGCGGTACGGCTTTGGAAGCATAAAGACCTTACATTTCATATCAGCGAGAAATCAAAACAAGGTTAAATTGATACACAGCTTTTTATATAGGGTTAGGGTTCCCACACGGTCATATTTCCATGTTACAGCGCTTGTTTACGGAAAACAGATTAACTATCTGCGTCTTCTATCACATTTTTGTACATTTGCTTTTCAACAGAACATGTAAGGTCTTTGGACTGTAAGGAGTAACTTTAGGATTCATTAGTCTATTATTGGGCAAACATGTGGACAGAACATAACTAGGCATGGGTAGCATGTCTTCCTCTTGGTTTCTAGTGGTGTTGGTGTCCCATTCACTTTCAGGGACAATGTGGAGTGGACAGAGGAGCAAGAGGCAGCTGCCAAGAAGAAGGTCCAAGAAAACAGTCAGCCCCTCCCTCAAGAGAAGCAAGGTTGGTTCTGAACCAGAATCTGGGTTTACAGGAGACGTCCTCTTAAGCCGAGAAGCATCCATTCAACTTGCCATTCACCAGCTTTTCAAGCTTAATAATGTCAAAATACATGTGGTACTTACCAAAGAAAGGAGTTTCACTGAGCAACTATCATCATTGCTGCCGTCCCAGACAGTATGTACTTCCAAAAAAGGTCTAAATTAAAAGTTACATGCAACGGAAAAAATCTACCTCATTACTGCCATCAGAGATCTGTATATAATGTCTCGACTGACTGATCCACAAATCACCTTGCATCATAAGTAACAACCCATTATTATTTGAAGATCAGTCAGTCAGTCACAATTTACCCATTATACATTGCAGTTTTAATGCTCTCGAACATGTCCAATGCCTTTTCTGGAAATAATCTAAATCCACCTCTGCACCTTCTGCAATATTAGTAACATAATTAAAATACACTAAAGAAAGCCTTGAAATATGCAATCACTAAAAACGTACCCTATATTGTCTACTTAATCTATTATTGCATTCCGTGTAGCATGGGTGAAACAACAGATTATGAGGTTCATACACTGTTGTAGGTGATACAATCAATTCCCTTTCCTGCTGCTGGATCAGCTAATCTGTGCGTGGCATCAGAGAGGAAGAGGCGAAGCGAGAGGTTTCACTCTCGCCAAAATCAGTCCAAATATAAGCCCAATACGTTTCTATGGGCTTATTTTGGACCTAAGCTTGTCTACTGCTTTCCCGGCTTTGGGACAACAACTCCCATTGTTAGGGCGGAGACATGAGCATCTCGTCATTATATACACATCTCTGGTGGCAGTAATGAGGTGGATTTGGCACATGAGCACTTGCTCAACAACAAGATTATTTCCATATAAGGCATTTTTTCAGTTGTTTGTCACACAGACAATTTTTGGGTAGGGCAGTAATGACGATAGCTGCTCAGTGAAACTCCTTTCTTTGGTAAGTACCAAATGTATATTGACATTAGAAGGGATACTTTGGGATTTTGGCAATGACATCTCTTTATCTACTTCCCCAGAGTCAAATGAACTAATGAATACCATTTTTATGTCTCTGCATGCATTGTGAATGAAGTTAGAAAGAGTTTTGCGAGCCAATGCTAACTAGCGTAAGCACCATGACTGGAAGTCTATGGTATCTACTAGCATGCTAGCAGTTATGAAAGAATTCCAGTCATTGCGCAAATGCTAGTTAACAACTTCCTTCAAACTGCACTCAGAGACATAAAAATGGTATCCAAGAGTACATCTGACTCTGGGAAAGTAGATCCTGAAGTATCCCTTTAAGCTTAAAAAGCTGCTGAATGGCTGCTTCCTAGGTTTAAAGGAGAATGTCTCGTGTAAGCCCAAATTTTAGTTCAGGTTGGTTCATTGCACCCCGTTAATCCATGAGAGCAGGTGGGTGGTGTTGAGGGGTGGGTGTTCCCATGGACAATAACCAATTGTGGGAACAGTTTCACCAACTGAGAGTAAGACGCTAGACGCTGATAAGTGATAAAACAAACAACCATACATAGGCCTGCTAGATACATACTTTTGTATATATAGTGTATGTGGACACCCCTTCAAATGAGTGGATTCGGCTATTTCAGCCACATCCGTTGCTGACAGGTGTATAAAATCGAGCACACGGCCGTGCAATCTCCATAGACAAACATTGGTAGTAGACTGGCCATACTGAAGAGCTCAGTGACATTCAATGTGGCACCGTCAGAGTATGGCACCTTTCCAACAAGTCAGTTCGTCAAGTGTCTGCCCTGCTAGAGCTGCCCCGGTCAACTGTAAGTGTTGTTATTGTGAAGTGGAAACGTCTAGGAGCAACAACAGCTCAGCCGTGAAGTGGTAGACCACACAAGCTCACAGAACTGGACCGCTGAGTACTGAAGTGTCGTCCGGGTTAGGGGAGGGTTTGGCCGGTCGGGATGTCCTTGTCCCATCGCGCTCTTGTGGCGGGCCAGGCGCATGCATGCTGACTTCGGTCGCCAGCTTTACGGTGTTTCCTCCGACACATTGTTGCGGCTGGCTTCCGGGTTAATCGAGCAGTGTGTCAAGAAGCAGTGCGGCTTGGCGGGGGTCGTGTTTCGGGGAGAACGCATGGCTTTTCAACTTCGCCTCTCCCGAGTCCGTACGGGAGTTGCAACGATGGGACAAGACTGACTAGCGATTGGATATCACATAATTGGGGAGAAAAAAATATATATATACAGTGGGGAGAACAAGTAGTTGATACACTGCCGATTTTGCAGGTTTTCCTACTTACAAAGCATGTAGAGGTCTGTAATTTTTATCATAGGTACACTTCAACTGTGAGAAACGGAATCTAACACAAAATTCCAGAAAATCACATTGTATGATTTTAAAGTAATTCATTTGCATTTTATTGCATGACATAAGTATTTGATACATCAAAAGCAGAACTTAATATTTGGTACAGAAACCTTTGTTTGCAATTACAGAGATCATACGTTTCCTGTAGTTCTTGACCAGGTTTGCACACACTGCAGCAGGGATTTTGGCCCACTCCTCCATACAGACCTTCTACAGATCCTTCAGGTTTCGGGGCTGTCGCTGGGCAATACGGACTTTCAGCTACCTCCAAAGATTTTCTATTGGGTTCAGGTCTGGAGACTGGCTAGGCCACTCAAGGACCTTGAGATGCTTCTTACGGAGCCACTCCTTAGTTGCCCTGGCTGTGTGTTTCAGGTCGTTGTCATGCTGGAAGACCCAGCCACAACCCATCTTCAATGCTCTTACTGAGGGAAGGAGGTTGTTGGCCAAGATCTCGCGATACATGGCCCCATCCATCCTCCCCTCAATATGGTGCAGTCGTCCTGTCCCCTTTGCAGAAAAGCATCCCCAAAGAATGATGTTTCCACCTCCATGCTTCACGGTTGGGATGGTGTTCTTGGGGTTGTACTCATCCTTCTTCTTCCTCCAAACACGGCGAGTGGAGTTTAGACCAAAAAGCTCTATTTTTGTCTCATCAGACCACATGACCTTCTTCTCCCATTCCTCCTCTGGATCATCCAGATGGTCATTGGCAAACTTCAGACGGGCCTGGACATGCGCTGGCTTGAGCAGGGGGACCTTGCGTGCGCTGCAGGATTTTAATCCATGACGGCGTAGTGTGTTACTAATGGTTTTCTTTGAGACTGTGGTCCCAGCTCTCTTCAGGTCATTGACCAGGTCCTGCCGTGTAGTTCTGGGCTGATCCCTCACCTTCCTCATGATCATTGATGCCCCACGAGGTGAGATCTTGCATGGAGCCCCAGACCGAGGGTGATTGACCGTCATCTTGAACTTCTTCCATTTTCTAATAATTGCGCCAACAGTTGTTGCCTTCTCACCAAGCTGCTTGCCTATTGTCCTGTATCCCATCCCAGCCTTGTGCAGGTCTACAATTGTATCCCTGATGTCCTTACACAGCTCTCTGGTCTTGGCCATTGAGGAGAGGTTAGAGTCTATTTGATTGAGTGTGTGGACAGGTGTCTTTTATACAGGTAACGAGTTCAAACAGGTGCAGTTAATACAGGTAATGAGTGGAGAACAGGAGGGCTTCTTAAAGAAAAACTAACAGGTCTGTGAGAGCCGGAATTCTTACTGGTTGGTAGGTGATCAAATACTTATGTCATGCAATAAAATGCAAATGAATTACTTAAAAATCATACAATGTGATTTTCTGGAATTTTGTGTTAGATTCCGTCTCTCACAGTTGAAGTGTATCTATGATAAAAAATTACAGACCTCTACATGCTTTGTAAGTAGGAAAACCTGCAAAATCGGCAGTGTATCAAATACTTGTTCTCCCCACTGTATATATATATATATATATAACCTCTCTTCGGTTGCAACACTCACTACCGAGTTCCAAACTGCCTCTGGAAGCAACTTCGGCACAATAACTGTTTGTCAGGAGCTTCATGAAATGGGTTTCCATGGCCTAGCAACCGCACAGATCACTGTGCAATGCCAAGCGTCGGCTGGAGTGGTGTAAAGCTCCCCGGCATTGGACTCTGGAGCAGTGGAAACGCATTCACTGGAGTGAAGAATCATGCTTCACCATCTGGCAGTCCGACGGACTAATCTGGGTTTGGCGGATGCCAGGAGAATGCTACCTGCCCGAAAGCATAGTGCCAACTGTCAAGTTTGGTGGAAGAGGAATAAAGTGTCTGGAGCTGTTTCTCATGGTTCAGGCTCCTTAATTCTAGTGAAGGAAAATCATAAATGCTACAGCATACAATTACATTCTAGATGATTCTGTGCTTCCAACTTTGTGGCAACAGTTTGGGGAAGGCCCTTTCCTGTTTCAGCGTGACAATGCCCCATGCACAAAGTGAGGTCCATACAGAAATTGTTTGTCAAGATCGGTGTGGAAGAACTTGACTGGCCTGCACAGAGCCCTGACCTCAACCCTATCGAACACCTGTGGGATGAATTGGAATGCTGACTGCGAGCCAGGCCTAATCGCCCGACCTCACTAATGCTCTTGTGGCTGAATGGAAGCAAGTCCACGCAGCAATGTTCCAACATCTAGTGGAAAGCCTCCCCAGAGTGGAGGCTGTTATAGCAGCAAAGCGGGGAACCAACTCCATATTAATGCCCATGATTTTGGAATGAGATGTTCAACGAGTAGGTGTCCACATACTTTTTGTCATGTAGTGTAAGTACCAGAACAAGATATAGTATATGTAGTAGTCAATTTGCATCTCTTCCACTCATTTCAACAGAGGAATTTGAGTGCCGGGCGAACGAGTTCTGGAATGAATTCTACACCATCCATGAGAATCGCTTCTTCAAAGACCGCCACTGGCTCTTCACAGAGTTCCCCGAGCTGGCCCCACAGTGTCGCCTCAACCGGGACTCCTGTATTGGGGACCTTAGAGCTGAGGACAGTGAACCACATGGTCTCGAACAGAGTCAGGGTCAAAGCAGTGAAGTCACCCCTCTGGCCCCTGTAGATGGTGACTTCCCTGGATCCAGTGCCATGTATCGCATACTGGAGGTGAGGAATACTGTATCATAGTGTGACTGCAGTATATGTTAGCTTGAGTGCCAGTCTGTGTTATGCCAACTCATTGTCACTCATTGTAATGTCAAACATGTTTGCCGTGAGAATGAGCAATAGAGTTGGCAAGAGCACAAACAGATATGGGTCCAGCTAAGTATATGTGGCCCTCGGGCATAGAGTAGGCTAACCTATGTCCTTTTGATTCAATAGGTTGGCTGTGGTGTTGGCAACACTGTCTTTCCCATTCTGAAGACCAACAAGTGAGTGGTGGTTGGGACCACGTGTATTGAGCAGTCCCATTTATGCAGTATGCAGCCTGATCAGTTTGACTGTTTATACTAGCTACTACCCTCTTCGTAAGCACATGCTGTATATCTGCTATTCAGATCTCAATATGTATTAGATGCAACCCGGTTCGCACCTCCATGTTCCATGACCCTGTCTTCTTTGTGTGTGACAGTGACCCTGGACTCTTTGTCTACTGCTGTGATTTCTCCAGCACCGCTGTAGAGCTGGTCAAGGTGAGAAGGAGAAATGCTTGATAGATGATGTCATTAGTTGGCTGATAAATAGATTAATTAATCTTGTCCCTTTCACCACCAGGCTAATTCAGAGTATGACCCCGGGCGCTGCTATGCCTTTGTTCATGACCTGGGTGATGAGGGAGCTATTTACCCTGTCCCAGACGCCAGCCTGGGTGTTATAGTGCTCATCTTCGTGCTCTCAGCCCTGCATCCTGACAAGTAAGACGCCCCTGTGTGATGTGCGTGTTTGAGTGTGGCAACAAGCAAGTGTGGGTGCGTGTGTATGTGCGATATGGAAAAATTAAGTGCAATCAAATTCCCATGTCTTTCTTTTCCTCTGTCAGGATGCAGGCCTCCATCAGCAGACTGGCTCGGCTGCTGAAGCCTGGAGGAGTGCTGCTGCTCAGGGACTATGGGCGCTATGACATGGCACAGCTACGCTTCAAGAAAGGTTAGTTACCATAGGCACTCGTGCGTGGGACTGTGTGGAATCCAATCAAATGATATTGGTCACATACACATATTTAGCAGATGTTATTGCGGGTGTAGCGTAATGCTTGTGTGTAGCGAAATGCTTGTAAATTGTGATTAGCAATATGTACATGTTTTGGGGAAAATATTGAATTATTGAATGTTCCTTTTTCAGGAAGGTGTTTGTCAGATAACTTTTATGTCCGGGGTGATGGAACACGAGTCTATTTCTTCACTCAAGGTAATAAATCCATCAAATCAAAAGGCTAGTATGTACTGCTTTTTAACAGTGGTAATTTGCAAGTCTGTTTTTACTTATATTTAAATTATATTACCTTTTTATCTAAGCACCTGGGGGAACACAGAGCTGTGTAGACAAATGGCTGAGGGAACCCAATAGCAAAACATGGCTAATGCTTTGCACACACATCACCCCTCAATCCATCTCCATGGTGTCCATCATCACAATGGTCTCATGGAGGTATCCCAATTCTATCCATCCATCCCTCCCTCCCAGGGGTTACAGTCCCACATCTACCTCAGACACTAGACACTTTCTGTTTTTTATGTGTATAATATCTCCATGACATCTCTCTCCAGATGAGCTACATGACTACTTCAGTGAAGCGGGTCTGGAGAAGGTCCAGAACATGGTGGACCGGCGGCTGCAGGTGAACAGAGGCAAGCAGCTGACCATGTACCGTGTCTGGATCCAATGCAAGTACCGCAAGCCTCATACCCAACCGCCAGAGACACAGGAGTGAGCCAGGAACAGCAGAGAGAACACTGTGGCTTATCATTGAACTAGTGTCTGAGGTAGATGTGGGACTGCAACCCCTGGGAGGGAGAGATAGAATTGGAGATGGATTGAGGGGTGATGTGTGTGCAAAGCATTAGACATGTTTTGCTATTGGGTTCCCTCAGCCATTTGTTTTCACAGCTCTGGCTCAGAAACGGCATATAGAAAAGGATGATGAGCTAATGAAACCTGAAAAAAGGTCTGGAAACCCAATGTTCTAATGTTTACATTCAACACTTTCAAGATGATTAAAAAACTATGTGTAATCCCATCATTGTCACATGATTCCTTTCAGATAATTGCCTTCACTTCACATTTCAAAAGATGATTGCGTTTCTGTCTCCCTGAAAAGTTATGGGCAGTTTTAGATTGCATGTAGCTAGTTTGTAAATCGATTTCAATTGGTCTACAGTCGGTTTTGGGGGCAGGCGTGGTTGGGGTGAAGGTGGAAAGACATTTGAACAATCTCACGAGAATAAAGGAGATTTACCGATTATTGTTTATATTACAAAAAAAATGAGAAACCGAACCAATCCAGATTAAACTGAAATGATCGGAACAACACAATTTCCGTAACAGATTGTTTGCTAGGGCGAGGAAGGTGAAGCCGAACACCAACTTTGTTCTGATTGAGTACAGAATTAGACCGAACATATCAGATCGGAGGACAACATTATAACACAAAATACCCACATTGTTGGAGCATATTCGCGATGAAAAGGGCAAGTGATGGTCATTGTTCGGGATAAAATACCCGAAAGAGGCATGGTACGGCCCTTGATGAAAGGAATGTGAACCTGGGGATACCGGTGTAGGAGTGCGGAAAGGCTGGTTCGGGATACCCCAGGACTTCTAGGCGGAGAAGGGAACTATCCGTCGTTATTGGGGGGCCAAGCAGACGCTCGTCTCCTAACTGGTAACAAATCAACACCGAAGAACGGGGATTTGGATGAGGCCTCGTTTGACAGTGTCGAGGTAGGGAGACAAGAATCGTGGACATAAAAAGATTGGACCCGTGGAAAATATAATTACAACAGGTAACCTTGGTCGAGTTGTATTAATGCTTTATTTGTAACATAACTTTGGGTTGGGACATAATATTCCTGAAAAACAGCAGTTTTCATGTTGCTAACGCTGGCTAGCTAACGCTAGCTAGCTAACCTTACATGTTAGTCAGATATTTGCCATGTCGCTATCCATCACCCTTAGCCCAGTAACGTTAATGATCTATTCCCCTTCTTAAATTGACAATTTTGCAAGTAGTTATAATTTGGAAATATAAAATGCTGTTTTTTTAGTTACCTATCAGACATATTTGCCAACGAAGTGACCAACTTGCTAGTTAATAGTTAGCTGCACCAAGTGGCTTACGTCGGACGTCAGCTGGCTACTGTAGTTAACTAGCTAGCTAACAAGCATTTAGCAACAAAAACATTTTTGGAATGCCATCACCAACAAGGCAGCCATACCCATAGACTAGCCAAGGGGGGAACCTGAATTATTGACACATGTCAACTAATGTAATGAACACATGATCATGAGTCATGACAATGTCGATCATGTTACTCTCATTGTTAGTATTTTGTCACCTGCAAGTGGATGCTGCCTGTATTATTTAATCAGCTAGCTAGTTAGTTATCTAGCTAGTTGATTTGATATACTATTAACAAGTTGGTTGGTCGCTGGCCTGACCCTTCTTGCCAAAACTGTCAGCTAACTAGCTAAGCAACGAAGCTATGTGGGAAAATGACTCAATCAGATTCACTAATCTTATCACGATACTGTAATCACAGTTTTGAAACCATATTTGCTGAAATGTCCCTTGTCAGCACAAGAGTATGCTCAGCTCTTGCCTGTTTAGTCTTTGCTTCATTTCTTGTTGTTGATCAAGTTCTGTGTTGGAATCAGTGGTGGTGGTGACCTGATTTTTTTTTAAACAGGTGTGTCTGAGGTTATCCGTGAGTCAGTTTCTACGAATTTATAGTTGCATGCATCAACACATTCATCTATAGGCAACCCTGAACTGGTTGTGTCACTAAATCCTCAAGCTGTTGCTAGACGATTTCCAGCCCCTTGTATTCTTACTCTGTATGATGTTCGTCTGTGCTATGGACAGTAAACAGATCTGATATCAAATTGTGTGTTTCTTGCTCATTGTCCCTGCAGCCATGATGGAAGAACTGCACAGCCTGGACCCGCGACGCCAGGAGCTGCTGGAGGCTCGCTTCACTGGGGTCGGCGTGGCTAAGGTCTGTGTTACTACACTATATCGTTGGAGATGAGAGAGGCATATATAGGGTCTTGCTCCTTTCCCGCTCCACCTTTTCTACTAATGTAGGACTGACAACAGGATCTCAATAGTGAACTTTTATTTCAGGGCCATATCTGTCTTTCTTTGTCTCTCTCTCACCCCTTCTCTTTGTTTCTCCCTTTCTTTGTTTGATTCTCTATTTCTGGTTGAGCTTGGTCAGGGACAGGCTAGCCCCCTCCGCCTCTCTCTCTCTTGAGAATGTAGAGCTGTGTGTCTGTTGGCTGGTGTGATATGGTATCCTCTCCTACTGGCTCATGATGTGGCGGCTGCATATGCAAGTGCGGAGGGCTGCCAAGAAGGGAACGGGCAGGAGGGGGAAGTGGGGCAGGGAAGGGCAGGAATGCCTGTCACTCTCATACGTGTAGAAACCCTGACCAGATGTTATGGCAGTAGCGCGCTGGCTTTTGATTAGAGGTCCTGCCTGGTGGTGCTGAGGTAGACTCCATCTTAGAGAGCTGCCTTTGTGGGAAGGGATCCGGAGCCCAGAGAGTGAATGAGAGCCAGGACTGGGCTCTATGCCAGCCGTAGGCAGGACTGAGCCAAGAGCATGGTGCTGTCGCAGAGAAAATGGCGGCTCCCGCTAAAGCGTCACGCCACGGCCGAATCGGTCTGACCAGGTTCTGTCTGACAGAGTTGCAGTGTGTGGAAAGACTGGGAGAGAGAGAGAGGAAGTATTAGCCTAGAGAGAGATGAGACGTATAGCATGCCCTGGTGTTATAGGTCTGAAAGCCCCAGGATGTGGTGGGGGCAGCTCAACCTGTGTCTCTCGACCTTGAACAGCCCTGTAGCTCTGCTCCCTATCAGTCATCCTGAGCTGCCTTATAAGCGTTGTGGGCGCGGCTTAAATCGCTCCAGAATTGGCGGCAGAGAGAAATGTGCTGTTTTTCAGCTAATTTCCTGCAATTCTATCCATTTTTTCCATGGAGCTGAGAGAATTTTGCAGTGTGAAAGCAAATTTCCTGCAATTCTAAGCATTTCTGTGTTCTTATGGTTAAACATTAGAACATAACCTATGGGGACCCCAATCGAGGCCCCTTGGCATGTACCCTGCATGCCACGTCAGTAATCCAGCCATTCCAAAAATAGTATTAAATAAATCGTTTTGGGAAATTTTGATTCTCCCTGACTGTCTAGGTAGTTTTTATTTTGGGGCTTTCTAGTTCTCAAAGATTATATAACAATATATAGGTAAATTTATATTTTCTACATTCTGTCCATCCTTAAAATGTATTTCATTTAGCGGCGCCACTGCTAAGTGAATACAAGGGAAACACTGAAAGCCTTCCAATACCCTATCTGAGTAGTAGGATTTGAAAATTATTTGAACAAGGCTGGAGAGAATGAGGATGAAATAATGAAAGGCGAGAGTGTGAGGGAGAAAAAGATTGAGAGACCTACTCCCACCTGCATTAGTTATGTCTGATGTTCAGCAATTTCAGGTTCAATTTAGTTAGAGGGAGCAGCATTATGTGTCCAGAATGACTAAGTATATTTCTCTGATATGGCAGAGTCTGGTGAATTCAAAAGTGAGTCATTTGAGTGACAGGCATCACCTAGGCAACAGACATTTAGAATTGATAGGGTAGGTACACAGTGTGGAGACGAATGGTGATGATATTAGCTCAACCCTATTCCTCTCCGACTCTCTTCTGCTCTCTCTTTCTCTCACAAACAATCACTCACCTTATCTGTTCACCAGAGAGTAGCCATGGGGAGAAACAGTCAGTCAAATGAAAGCAGAAAGCATAATCCCCATCCCTCCCTACCACACCCCTGGTTTAACTGTGAATTAAGTTTAGTCCCTCCTAGCCCTTGGCATATCCTTCCACTCTTTGTCTGACGTGTAATTGTGTGGGTTTGTTTGTTTGTTTTGAACAGGGTTCAGGCCACAATGAGTCGTCCAATCAGAGCCTGTGCAGCGTGGGCTCTCTCAGTGACAAAGAGCTGGAGGTCAGTGTCCCACAGCAGTGGCGCCATAAATCTTTTCACTCTTGTTATATGATTATTTTATACATCTTCCACTGTCTTAAAGTGCAATGTGTTTCTCCTACTCGTTTTCCAGACCCCAGAGAAAAAGCCCAACGACCAGAGAACGAGGAAGAGGAAAGCAGAGCCGTACGACGGCAGCCAAGGTGAGATGTCTGTCTCCCTTCCTCCGTGATCTCTCTCATTCACCTCAGTTGTGCCTTGCCGGCGGCCATTTTGTTGTCAGAATATATCAACGGCCCACAGATTTTCAGCCTTTTTTTCTCTTCTCCAGGGAAAGGAGGAGCAAGAGGACAGAAAATTAGTGATTATTTTGAGGTGAGTGTGCAAGGTGCACTTTTTGGCAAGACTCATCCATAGCTTTGAATTTCTTCGCCCTTCTTGTGACTTTTCCATTAAATCTGTCAGTTTGTGGGTGGTAGCGGTCCTGGTACCAGTCCTGCCAGGAGTCTCCCTCCAGTTGTCTGCTCCTCCCCACAACATCACTCCCTCTCCAACCCCCCAGGCACAGTGAGCGTGCTCCCTCACTTCTCCTTTCTTTTTCCGCCTCCCTTTTCACCGTGTCCTCCCCCCCCCCCCCATTCCTAACGAACCCATCGTGTCCTTCAAACTGACCTGAATGCAAAGCAGAATGTTACTGTGGTCCATGACATGATGTTAGTGGTATGTGGATGTCTTTGTATCCCAGATGCAGCAGGGCAGCCCGTCCTCTATGGGTTCAGCCAACACAGAGCACTCATCCTGTTCCCTAAAGCCTGTCTCCCTCTACATGAACCACAAAGCCACACAGGTAGCTGTTACCTTACACAATCTGTACACACACACACACACACACACAGAGCACTGGTGATATCTGTAATAACTTCCTGTATAATATGACACGTCTCTGGTGAATGTTTGACTTCATCTCTTTCTCGTCCTCTGGTTCTCCTCCTGCAGTCTGACCTGACTGTAGAGAAGCTAACTGCTATGGAGAACAACAAGAACTCTGACCTGGAGAAGAAGGAGGGGAGGATCGATGACTTACTGCGGGTGGGAACACATGCCATCAACGTGCCCTTGTTTTCCCATTCTGTCTTCTAATGGAATAACATGTTGTGGGCCTCGTCATGAGACAGCATGATGCTCCAGACATGGAAACAGATCTCTTCAGAACCTACTAACTGACATTTTACAACAGCTTTGTTTCATTTAAAAGGACTATTAATGAATGGGATTTTGACCCGTTCTGTTTCAGGCGAACTGTGACCTTCGAAGGCAGTTGGATGAGCAGCAGAGGATGCTTGAGCGGTACAAAGAACGCTTGAACAAATGCGTGACCATGAGCAAGAAGCTGCTGATTGAGAAAGTGAGTTCTCCCTCTGTCCCTACAACAGGCTTGGGAGTCTAGAATACCGTCACCCATGTCTATTTTCTCGACCAAGGACTAGCTTTCCCCAAGTATAACGTGTGTGTGTCTTCTCTCCCTCCCCCAGTCGAAGCAGGAGAAGATGGCGTGTCGCGACAAGAGCATGCAGGACCGTCTTCGTCTGGGTCACTTCACCACCGTCCGACATGGTGCCTCATTCACAGAACAGTGGACGGACGGATATGCCTTTCAGAACCTTATCAAGTAAGGGTCACTCAAAAGCCTCTCTCACTCTGCATCTCATCCTCCTTCATACTCCTCTCTACCCTCCTCTGTTGTTTTTAATCTTTCTCTCTCTCATACCAGCACTGACCCTCCCCGTCACCTGTCTGTGTGTCTCGTCTCTAGGCAACAGGAGAGGATCAACTCCCAGCGAGAGGACATAGAGAGACAGAGGAAGGCCCTGGCCAAGAGGAAACCGCCCTCAATGGCCCAAACCCCGCCCCTTAGCCTGGAGCAGAACAAACGCAAGAGCAAGGCCAACGGAGCCGAGAGCGACGCGTACGTTACCCCGCCTCTTCCCCTCTCTGTTTAAATGCATACATTTTCCCTGGTTTGCTTCCGTTTGTGATGGTGAGTTTCTTCTTCTTCCAGGTTATCACAGGCCGAGTATCACGAGCAAGAGGAGATTTTCAAACTAAGACTGGGCCATCTCAAGAAGGTGGTGTGCCGTTTACCTGCAATGTTTATATATTTTGTGTATATAGTTTGTGTACTGTTTATCTGTTGGTTCCTGTAAAAGTTGCTAATAAGCTTGCTGTGTGTTGCAGGAAGAGGCAGAGATCCAGGCTGAGCTGGAGAGGTTGGAGCGAGTACGGAACCTGCACATCCGCGAGCTCAAGAGGATCCACAACGAGGATAACTCCACGTACGTGCTCTCTACCGGTGTTCTCTTATTTGTGTTCTCTCTGTTTGACCTTTTAATCGAAATATGTCTGATTTCCGCAACAGGTTCAAAGACCACCCAACGCTAAACGACCGGTACCTACTGCTCTACTTACTAGGCCGAGGTGGCTTCAGTGAAGTTTACAAGGTGAGGGCACTCATTGGAACTGACCTTTTGTCATCATGGTCAAATGCATAGTTGTATACCCATTGAACTAAGTACAGCGACTACATAGTCTAAAGGATTTCTCATAACGATGAACTTTTGATGTTCACCTGAATCCATTTTTTTAAGTCGGTGCCAAGGTTTCATATTGGTGCCAGGTTTCGCTCAGATATGATAAAGAATAATGGATGTGATAGAATGATTTGTTTGTAATTGATGTCATGTCTCACGTTTTGAAGGCCTTTGACCTAACGGAGCAGAGATACGTCGCAGTCAAAATCCACCAGTTGAACAAGAACTGGAGGGACGAGAAGAAAGAGAACTACCACAAGTGAGTTCCCTTTTTCTTATCATAGACAAATCTTTTTTTTCCTCCGAGTGATATGGGTAACAGAAGCACTTTGGTTTTAACATTGGCGTTTAACGTGGTCTCTTTTTCAGACACGCATGTCGAGAGTACAGAATACATAAGGAGCTGGACCACCCACGGATAGTCAAACTCTACGACTACTTTTCACTCGACACAGACTCGTAAGTCCCTCCCCCCCCTCCCCCCTCCTCAAACAGCAGCAGAACATATCCAACACATCTTTGGAATAGAACTTGAGATTTTGGGGGGTTTCTAGTTCCGGTGTTATTTTTTTCTTTCAACTCTGTATCCTACTGTTTTGAAACAGTACCTAACAGTTGGTTCCTTTGTCTCTCGTTGTGGAACAGGCTCTGTACGGTTTCTAAACTAAAACAGTACCACACAGCCGAATGAACTGTCGTTGTTCTAGGTTCTGTGCGTTTCTAGAGCTTAACAGTACCACATCCTCTCTCTCCAGGGTCTGTACGGTTCGAGATTAAAACACTACCTCATCGTAGGTTCCTCTGTCTCGTTGTGTTCCAGGTTCTGTACGGTTCTAGAGTACTGTGAGGGGAACGACCTGGACTTCTACCTGAAGCAGCACAAGCTGATGTCGGAGAAGGAGGGCCGCTCCATCATTATGCAGATGGTCAACGCCCTCAAGTACCTCAACGAGATCCGCCCACCCATCATCCACTACGACCTCAAACCCGGTGGGTACAAACAGCAGATCACACGGACACTAGCATGGCAGCAGTTACACTGCAATATTAGTACCAGGTCAACACTGATCCGATCACTTACAGTACCAGTCAAAAGTTTGGACACACCTACTCATTCCAGGGTTTTTCTTTATTTTTACTATTTTCTAAATTGTAGAATAATAGTGACGACATCAAAATCAAATCAAGTTTATTTTATATAGCCCTTCGTACATCAGCTAATATCTCGAAGTGCTGTATAGAAACCCAGCCTAAAACCCCAAACAGCAAGCAATGCAGGTGTAGAAGCACGGTGGCTAGGAAAAACTCCCTAGAAAGGCCAAAACCTAGGAAGAAACCTAGAGAGGAACCAGGCTATGAGGGGTGGCCAGTCCTCTTCTGGCTGTGCCGGGTGGAGATTATAACAGAACATGGCCAAGATGTTCAAAATATTCATAAGTGACAAGCATGGTCAAATAATAATCAGGAATAAATGTCAGTTGGCTTTTCATAGCCGATCATTAAGAGTTGAAAACAGCAGGTCTGGGACAGGTAGGGGTTCCATAACCGCAGGCAGAACAGTTGAAACTGGAATAGCAGCAAGGCCAGGTGGACTGGGGACAGCAAGGAGTCATCATGCCCGGTAGTCCTGACGTATGGTCCTAGGGCTCAGGTCCTCCGAGAGAGAGAAAGAAAGAGAGAAGGAGAGAATTAGAGAGCCAAGATTTTCAAAATGTTCATAAATGACAAGCATGGTCAAATAATAATCAGGAATAAATGTCAGTTGGCTTTTCATAGCCGATCATTAAGAGTTGAAAACAGCAGGTCTGGGACAGGTAGGGGTTCCATAACCGCAGGCAGAACAGTTGAAACTGGAATAGCAGCAAGGCCAGGTGGACTGGGGACAGCAAGGAGTCATCATGCCCGGTAGTCCTGACGTATGGTCCTAGGGCTCAGGTTCTCCGAGAGAGCGAAAGAAAGAGAGAAGGAGAGAATTAGAGAGAGCATACTTAAATTCACACAGGACACTGGATAAGACAGGAGAAGTACTCCAGATATAACCAACTGACCCTAGCCCCCCGACACATAAACTACTGCAGCATAAATACTGGAGGCTGAGACAGGAGGGGTCAGGAGACACTGTGGCCCCATCCGATGATACCCCCGGACAGGGCCAAACAGGAAGGATATAACCCCACCCACTTTGCCAAAGCACAGCCCCCGCACCACTAGAGGGATATCTTCAACCACCAACTTACAATCCTGAGACAAGGCCGAGTATAGCCCACAAAGATCTCCACCACAGCACAAACCAAGGGGGGGCGCCAACCCAGACAGGAAGATCACGTCAGTAACTCAACCCACTCAAGTGACGCACCCCTCCTAGGGACGGCATGAAAGAGCACCAGTAAGCCAGTGACTCAGCCCCTGTAATAGGGTTAGAGGCAGAGAATCCCAGTGGAGAGAGGGGAACCGGCCAGGCAGAGACAGCAAGGGTGGGTTCGTTGCTCCAGAGCCTTTCCGTTCACCTTCACACTCCTGGGCCAGACTACACTCAATCATATCACCTACTGAAGAGATAAGTCTTCAGTAAAGACTTAAAGGTTGAGACCGAGTCTGCGTCTCTCACATGGGTAGGCAGACCGTTCCATAAAAATGGAGATCTATAGGAGAAAGCCCTGCCTCCAGCTGTTTGCTTAGAAATTCTATGGACAATTAGGAGGCCTGCGTCTTGTGACCGTAGCGTACGTGTAGGTATGTACGGCAGGACCAACTCGGAAAGATAGGTAGGAGCAAGCCCATGTAACGCTTTATAGGTTAACAGTAAAACCTTGAAATCAGCCCTTGCCTTAACAGGAAGCCAGTGTAGGGAAGCTAGCACTGGAGTAATATGATCAAATTTCTTGGTTCTAGTCAGGATTCTAGCAGCCGTATTTAGCACTAACTGAAGTTTATTTAGTGCTTTATCCGGGTAGCCGGAAAGTAGAGCATTGCAGTAGTCTAAATACTGAAATAACACGTATGGAATCATGTATTAACCAAAAAAGTGTTAAGCAAATTCTTCAAAGTAGCCACCCTTTGCCTTGATGACAGCTTTGCACACTCCTGGCATTCTCTCAACCAGCTTAATCTGGAATGCTTTTCCAACAGTCTTGAAGGAGTTCCCACATGCTGAGCACTTGTTGGCTACTTTTCCTTCACTCTGCGGTCCAACTCATCCCAAACCATCTCAATTGGGTTGAGGTCAGGTGATTGTGGAGGTCAGGTCATCTGATGCAGCACTCCATCACTCTCCTTCTTGGTCAAATAGCCCTTACAGCCTGGAGGTGTATTGGGTCATTGAGTCACAGATTTCCACTAGTCTAATGTCCATTGCTCGTGTTTCTTGTCCCAAGAAAGTCTCTTCTTCTTATTGGCGTCTTTTAGTAGTGGTTTCTTTGCAGCAATTTGACCATGAAGGCCTGATTCACGCAGTCTCCTGTCAACAGTTGATGTTGAGATGTGTCTGTAGCAGAGGTAACTCTGGTTCTTCCTTTTCTGTGGCGGTCCTCATGAGAGCCAGTTTCATCATAGCGCTTGATGGTTTTTGCGACTGCACTTGAAGAAACGTTCAAAGTTCTTGAAATGTTCCGGATTGACTGACCTTCATGTAATGATGGACTGTTGTTTCTCTTTGCTTATTTGAGCTGTTCTTCCCATAAAATGGACTTGGTCTTTTACCAAATAGGGCTATCTGCTGTATACCACCCCTACCTTGTCACAACACAACTGATTGGCTCAAATGCATTAAGAAGGAAAGAAATTCAACAAATTACCTTTTAATATGGCACAACTGTTAATTGAAATGCATTCCAGGTGACTACCTCGTGAAGCTGGTTGAGAGAATGCCAAGAGTCTGCACAGCTGTCATCAAGGCAAAGGGTGGCTAATTTGAAGAATCTCAAATATAAAACGTGTTTTTGATTTGTTTTTTGGTTAATACATGATTCCATATGTGTTGTTTCATAGTTGTGATGTCTTCACTATTATTCTACGATGTAGAAAATAGTCAAATAAAGAAAAGCCCTTTAGTAGGTGTGTCCAACTTTTGACTGGTACTCTACGTGTAAAGCAAGTTGAAACGATGACAGCAGACTAAAACGAGACAAGATACCTTTTCACTCAGTTATCTTTTGACTCTTAAGGCTGGCTTACAGTTGGTCTGTCGACATCGACAGTCTGTAGGCTGTTGTCACAGTGACATCCTGAACGTTCTGTCGTTGTCCGACATCAAACTTGTCGTTGTTGTCATGATATGCATGACAGCAGCCTGGTGGTCCAAATAGCATAACTGGTGTATTTTAACACCGATTAACCCATCCGTTAATTGGATATATGTTAATCTAGCAAGCCAGACAACTAAAAGCTAGAAACTAACCACGCAACAATGTTTTGGTTAGTTTCTAGCGTGTTAGAAGGTAGGCAGTTCAAATAATGACCAGAGCATAGCTGACATCTTTTTAGGGAAAGGGGGAAACCTAGTGAGTTGTACAACTGAATGCATTCAACTGAAATGTGTCTTCCCGTATTTAACCCAACCCCTGTGAAACGGAGAGGTGCATGAGGCTGCCATAATCGACATCCACGTCTTCGGCATTTGGGGAACTGTGGGTTAACTGCCTTGCTCGGGGGCAGAACGACAGATTTTTACCTTGTCAGCTCAGGGATTCAATCCAGCAACCTTTCGGTTACTGGCCCAACGCTCTAACCACTAGGCTACCTTTTTAGTACATTTTTATTAATTATTACAGGAAAGTAAACTCACAACAAGATCATTTTTCAAGGTAATGGCAAGCTAATTACAGAAAATAGCTTACGGTTGCGAGTGTGACGTATTAAATGCAGGGCATTCTACCGGATATTTTTTTTGCTTGTCTCATTGCTGTCGCAGTCAGGTAACCATGACAACACACTTTTTCCATCGGTCTGTGACAAGGAAACCGAAAAGTCTCAGTGACAGTCTATAGACGTTCCACCGGAGTATATATGAAATGTTGTTTGGACCAGCGAAACTTGTCGCATTCGAATTGTCTACAGACACGTCGTTAGACCAATTTTATAAACCAGCCTTAACCACATATTACTGAGAAATGTTCATTATGACCTTTTTTTGTCTTGACCTCTGACTTGTCTTTTCCTCAGGCAACATCCTCCTGGTGAATGGCACAGCCTGTGGTGAGATCAAGATCACCGACTTCGGCCTGTCCAAGATCATGGACGACGACAGCTACAACTCAGTGGACGGGATGGAGCTGACCTCGCAGGGTGCAGGGACCTACTGGTGAGGCGCCGCACAAACTACAACAATAGAACGACTGTCTTGTTTGGGTGATTGTTATTGTGGAAAGAGTGTTTCTCTAACAAATGATCTTCCCTTGCAGGTACCTTCCCCCAGAATGCTTTGTGGTGGGTAAAGAGCCTCCTAAAATCTCCAACAAGGTGGACGTGTGGTCAGTGGGAGTCATCTTCTACCAGGCTCTGTACGGACGCAAGGTAATACAAGCACGCACACGCTACTAACTCCTCTCAGAATTCTATTCATACTCTTTATACTCCATTTAAGAGATGAGGATGTTTTGTGTTGCTAACTTTTGCTTTTTTTCTTTCTTTGTCTTCGCCTCCAGCCCTTTGGCCATAACCAGTCTCAACAGGACATCCTCCAGGAGAACACCATACTGAAGGCAACAGAGGTGCAGTTTCCCCCCAAACCAGTAGTCACCCCAGAAGCTAAGGTACTGCTTGTTTTTTCTGTCTTTCCTTCCCTCACCTTTCTGTCATTTGTTAGTCCATTCCTTAAATTCTTCCTCACCTGGTGTTGTTACTCCAGCCCTCTTTCACTGGTCTGTTACTTTACGCATTCATCCCTTTCTGCTCTGTGCACAAACTCTTCCCCTGTCACAACGTCTCTAAATGTCCCCTCCTTATCTCTCTCCAGGCCTTTATAAGGCGCTGTCTGGTCTACCGGAAGGAGGACCGTATCGATGTGCACCAGCTAGCCAGTGACCCCTTCCTCATGCCTCACATCCGCAAGTCTGTGGCCACGTCCGGGGCCTCTGGCACGGCTATACCCTCCACCTCCAGCTCCTCCAACAGCAGCGCCTCAAACTGAGCCCTCACTATCTATCTCACTACGAACTGACTGACCTGAGTGGAAGGTGGAGGTGGGGGTGGCTGCCTGATTCAGCCCCCTCACCACTTACCATCCTGCTTATGTCCCGCCATGGGCTCAGCACCCCAGGGAAACCTCTGGGGTGCAGGCAGGGGGAGCGTGAGGAATCATGGGTGAGGTGGAGGGGTGGGGTAATCAGTGTTCCAACTGCAACTTGGAGCCCTCCGTCCCCCATGTCCACCCACCCAGCTTCCCTGTCTCTCCCTCCCCTGAGGGGTGGTGTTGTTCTGGGGGTCAAAGCCCTAGGGTCCCCCCACAGTGAGGAGGGGGGCATGGCACTGAGCTGATGAGAAATGGGGAAATTCTAAAATGTTAAGATGAAAAGAATGGAACAGGGCTGCATTAGCTTTGAGAAATGGAAGGGACTGTTTTCCATCTCCTACACACCATGCCTCGGAGTCGTCCCAGATGCTCTGGGTTCTCCTTTGATAAATGCTTTGGTTGTCATCCAACCCCCTCCCCTGACTGACAGTACCAGTCTAGCCTGCCTTTAGACTGGACCTGAACAAGACCTATGGCATTCATTCATTTAAGCCACTCTCCTGGGTCCAGGTAGTTTTTGAAGGGAAACATACCCCCCCCCCCCCCCCCCCCGTTTTTAAATCCTGTGACCAAAGCTTAAAACTTCCAGATGGTGGCACTGTTCCGCTGCAGTTTTTATATTGGTTCTAGTTGTGTTACATGATATATGACGTGGAAAACGAATGAATGGTCCCTTTTTTAAGAATTGTTACTTTTACATTTTCTCAATTCTAAGGGAAAAAAAGCAATTGGTTGTTTTTAAATTTGTTTTCTTTTGTTTTTTTCCCTGTTCTCTTTTTAGTAATTGCCCCTTCATGAAAACACATATTTATTTAGGTCTGTTTTATTGAATTTTTTGCCAATAAAATGCAAGGGACTGGTTTACTCATTGTACTGTACTGTTGCGAGGAGATTGGGCCTTAGCAGAGAATTGCATAACCCATTAAATACTATTGGTTAAACTGTGCGATCTGAGTGTTTTGTGGGGGGGGGGTGGGGTTCTGGTTGGGTTGTTTACTCTCAGAAAGCTCGGCAAGCTCATTTCTCTGCATCAACAACACAAAAGCACACTTGTGTAATATTTATTATCTGTAACCTGGAATTTCCAGGGGGAAAAGGAAACCGGGAAGACCCAGATACAGCTGGAGAAGGTCTATCGAGGAAGAACTCAAATAATCAAGAACATCTTTGAAAGGGAGGTAGGTAGTCCAGCGGTTAAGAGCGTTGGGCCAGTAACCGAAAGGTCGCTGGTTCGAATCCCAGAGCTGACTACAGTTGAAGTCGGAAGTTTACATACACACTCAGTTTTTCACAATTCCTGACATTTAATCCTAGTAATAATTCCCTGTCTTAGGTCAGTTAGGATCACCACTATTTTAAGAATGTGAAATGTCAATAATAGTAGAGATAATTATTTATTTAATTTCTTTCATCACATTCCCAGTGGGTCAGACGTTTACATATGCTCAATTAGTATTTGGTAGCATTGACCTTTAAATTGAAACGTTTTACCCTAGTTAAACAGGTAGCGTTCCACAAGCTTCCCACAATAAGTTGGGTGAATTTTGACCCATTCCTCCTGACAGAGCTGGTGTAACTGAGTCAGGTTTGTAGGCCTCCTTGCTTGCACAAGCTTTTTCAGTTCTGCCCACATTTTCTATGGGATTGAGGTCTGGGCTTTGTGATGGCCACTCCAATACCTTGACTTTGTTGTCCTTAACCATTTTTCCACAACATTGGAAGTATGCTTGGGGTCATTGTCCATTTGAAAGACCCATTTGCGACCAAGCTTTAACTTCCTGACTGTTGTCTTGATGTTGCTTCAATATATCCACATAATTTTTCTCCCTCATGATGCCATCTATTTTGTGAAGTGCACCCACAATCTGATGCTGCCACCCCCGTGCTTCACGGTTGGGATTGTGTTCTTGCAAGCCTCTTCCTTTTTCCTCCAAACATAACGATGGTCATTATGGCCAAACAGTTCTATTTTTGTTTCATCAGACCAGAGGACATTTCTCCAAAAAGTACGATCGTTGTCCCCATATGCAGTTGCAAGCCGTAGTCTGGCTTTTTTATGGCGGTTTTGGAGCAGTGGCTTCTTCTTTGCTGAGCGGCCTTTCAGGTTATGTCGATATAGAACTCGTTTTACTGTGGATATAGATACTTTTGTACCTGTTTCCTCCAGCATCTTCAAAATGCCATTTTCTGTTCTGGGATTGATTTTCACTTTTTGCAACAAAGTACATTCATCTCTAGGAGACAGAAGGCGTCTCCTTCCTGAGCTGTATGACGGCTGCCTGGTCCCATGGTGTTTATACTTGCGTACTATTGTTTGTACAGATGAACGTGGTATCTTCAGACATTTGGAAATTGCTCCCAAGGATGAACCAGACTTGTGGAGGTCTACAATGTTTTTTCTGAGGTCTTGGCTGATTTCTTTTGATTTTCCCATAATGTCAAGCAAAGAGGCACTGAGTTTGAAGGTAGGCCTTGAAATACATCCACAGGTACACCTCCAATTGACTCAAATGATGTAAATGAGCCTATCAGAAGCTTCTAAAGCCATGACATCATTTTCTGGAATTTTCCCAGTTGTTTAAAGGCACAGTCAACTTAGTGTATGTAAACTTCTGACCCACTGGAATTGTGATACAGTGAATTATAAGTGAAATAATCTGTATGTAAACAATTGTTGGAAAAATGTCCTAACCGACTTGCCAAAACTATAGTTTGTTAACAAGAAATGTGTGGAGTGGTTGAAAAACGAGTTTTAATTACTCCAACCTAAGTGTATGTAAACTTCCGACTTCAACTGTAGGTGAGATCTGTCGACGTGCCCTTGAGCAAGGCACTTAATCCTAATTGCTCCTGTAAATCGCTCTGGATAAGAGCGTCTGCTAAATGACAAAAATATTAAATTAATATAACGAAGTGAGGGAAACCAAACCTGATGGAAAAGTCTGAATGACCTAGAGACGGGTTGGCTGACAACGTCACGAGAATGTGGGCACATCGATGAGGAAGAAGGCCATGTGGTGGTATGATTAAAATAGCAAACAACCATGTGGGGAGTCGTAGGTGGCTAGGTTCATCTCGTTGATACTGTGTTGAGGTGTTTTGACTCATGTCTATGCTAATATGGCTCAAATTCGCTAGCTAACCAACAACTGTATTGATGTATTTGAGAGACAAGTGCTCCTTGTGCAAATGTATTTGTTTTCAATAAACATTTTGAGACAAAATATAGTTTACATGTCAACAATCTAAACCAACCCTGTCTGTTTTGCCCCATTTTTGCTTATGTGTTTTGTTGCTAAACAACCAACCCGTCTATGCTCCCCAGGGGTTCTCAAAGTGGGGTCCACGGACCCCGAGGTACTGCACCTGGTCCGCGGTCAGATCTCAACATCTCTCTTTCTATACACTGTATATATTTTTTTACATTCGATTTTTTTTAAATTAATATTACAAAAAACAGATTAAATGAATTTTGGCCAAGAGATCTGTAGAATAAGTTGATGGTGTAATACAATACAGTGTAATATGATTCATCTGCAATTGATGTTCTTAATAATTAACCCTGGGCAACATGGGCCTGGATATTGGTATCCACAGTACTCCACCAATTATCAACTCCATCCTTATTCTATTTTAGTTTACGTAAATGCACTGTACTTTAAGCTTTAAAACTGAAACGTTTTCTCTCTGCCTCATGACAAAATGTGTAGAATTGCAGGATATACGCTTTAAAGCTGAAACAACAAAAAATCTCTGCCCCATGACAAAATATGTAGAATTGCAGGAAATTTGCTTCTCTCCGATGCCAGGAGATGGAGCTTTAAAATGGTTTGTCCGGCCATGCACTGCCAAAGTCAAAGTAGAACTCCTTGTATTCTATTTTTTATCCCACTCCAGTTGTGTTCTGAGTATGACGGGGTCCCTGATGAATTTGCTATCACAAAAGGGGTCCCCGGCCCCAAAAACGTTTGAGAGACCCTGAAGTAATTATCTATAATACAACTGTCACATTATTGAATGAATGATTGGGCTCACGCAGTGCTGAATTGATGCCATGAGCGATGATCACTCTACCATTGAACCACACTGGTATAAAATGTATGGGTAGGCCATAGAGATAGAAGCTCAATCTAGTTCTGTGGGTAGGCTACTACCTTGCATGGTGCATTCGCACGTTGTTTAAAATGTGTGTTAAACTGAGTGTGGTTGTGTGCAGTGCACTGCCAAAGCCACAGATCAATAATGATCAGTGGACAGGGAGACAGCCAGGGCCCTGAGCCATGCATACTGCTAATGGTCCAACAACGGCTGTGTTCACAAGAGAGAGGATGAAGCTAACACATCAGTGACACCAGCTTTGAACTGTTAGGCTACGTGTGCAGATTGTGCACGCACGCACACACACACACACACACACACACACACACACACACACACACACACACACACACACACACACACACACACACACACACACACACACACACACACACACACATTATCCACCAATGTAAGATTGTTCTGATTGATGCATCATTCTTGCATTTCCCAACAGATTGACATTGGATTGTTTCCACTCTCCCCCACATCCACCACTAACAATACCCAACACGGAATCATTCCAGGGGTGAATAAAGACGATTCCATGTGAAACTATGTGCACCATGGCATCTTAATTGATTCACGAGGAAGGGACAGCAATACTGTGATAATTAAATCATCCACAATACTTTCTTCACAACAGTGGAGGCCAAGAAGCCATCACTTTAGTATTTATTACACATATTTATGAGTTGGCTTTGGGTCTCTGGCTTTGGAATGGGAAGTAAAACGTGTTTCTTGTTGCAATCTCACGTGGATGATCTGTGTGCATAACTGTCACCCCACTGCTGATTTGGGGAATGATTCTGAGTCAGAATCTAGTAAAATAAAACATTTATGATTTCAATCTTTACTGTAGTTTTAAATAAGCTAAATCGAGTGTATATAGGTGTAAAATTATTTTAAATTATATTTGTAATGCCAATACCTTATTTTGAAGGAAACAAATAGGCCTAGGCTAGCTAGGCTACATATTTGCAGCATGTAGCGTATCACAAGCAGGGATGTTGTTACAATGTAACAGCGGGGAAAATCTCAAGAAGATGCAAGGTAACAATGTTGCAAGTCTGCGATTCTGAGATACAATGTTGCATATTTGCAATACAATGTATCTAGTTTGTGCACAACTGTGTATGCATGTGAGGCGGGCTAGAGTATGGTGACGCTGACGCAACACGTCTGCTAACTTCACTTTTAACGACGCACTAAAAAGACACAGAGCCCACTCTACTCCTCCTCTCTTCTGCACCCCATCATACTCACCACCACTCTACCCATCCGTCCCGAAAGGAAAGCTTTCAAAAAGATTTGCTCCGATTTACAATTTGCTGAGCAATAGCGGGCATGCCACGCTGCGACCGAAACAAGGATTCGAGGAGAACATGGAAAAATTGCCTTCACTTTTACAAATGCACTTTATATTTATTCATCTTTAGTCTGGAACTAAACAGCAGCGCTTCAGGTAAGATCAATATGTTGCTGTCGAATGCTTCTCGGCTTTTCATTCAAGGAAAACTCTGGAGACCGAGAGTCGCAGACTCTCTTTGTTATGGCACGTCTGAATATCCACCTAAAGCTTATTTAGCTTTTTTGTTTTGGGGTAGGAGACCTGGTGGGATTTTACTGGTACTTTTTTTTATCTGAAATTCACTGATGCATTGGAATGCCACGAAAGTCCAAATTCTGAGTGGAACCAGATGTGTGTGTGAGTGTGTGTGTGTGTCTCTGTGTGTGTGTGTGGGGGGGGGGGGGGGGGGGGGGGGTTCTCGTTTGGAAACTTGAAGTGAAGTGCAAATATACTTTGCCATCTTTGGAAACTTAAAATGGTATATGTGTCCTACACCTCCGTGTCCTTCCTCTGTAAGCTGATATGGGACTGACGCGTTGCATGTATTTGTCACCCCGCAGGCAGATGTAACTTTTACATCCTGTTATACAATTATGTCTATCTCTTCTCGGTCCCCTTTTGAGTTTTTCTCACTACCTTGTAGGCCTTTTGGCACGACAGTGACCTCTCGCTTTTGAACACTGACCTGCCTCACTCCTAGGCATGCTATGGGTCGATTTGTAGAGATTAAATCTAGGTAAAAAAAAGGTATAATATGTTAATGAAGACGGATAACACTAGGCTATAACAGTTATTTCGAGAAATACCACACTGTCTCTCTGAAATGAAGACAAAGTAGGCCCAGTAACCAACCTGACAGTGTAGACAACTTTTCGAGGTGGGCCTAACTAAAAACTGAAATTTTCAATTCCTCCCAAGTGGAAACAGAACTTAAACTTACTTGGCCAACCCTGTATCACAAATCCAGAGGAATTTCAACTTTCAACAAGATGTATTCAGTTCTTTAATATGGAGGTCTACGCCGTGTGTTATGGGGTCAGAATTAGTTCAGTTAGTACAAGGGAGGGGTGTAAACAAAGCTGAGCATGATGATTCAAGGTGATGAAGTAAATAAGACAATCATATACTGTAATTCACCAGGTTCTGTTATTACTGTATTATTACAGTCATTGTTTTTGTTTTCTGTGTGATATCTCTGAAAGCACAGTTGCGTCAGCTCTCATCTCAACACAATGTCATGTAGGTCCAGATATGTTGTTGTGTCTAACTGTTACACCTGCAGTGCAGATGTTACTGGGTTTGTTTTCCAACTGCAAAGGCAAGGCAGATCTCTCATTCACATGCTTTCATTCTTGTTTTCCACCATTTCTATTTATTCTGTCTTTTAGACACTTATTCACACACTGAGGTCTTCCTGAGTGTACAGGTCTCAGAACAATCCCTATCTCCTGGGGCTCGGTCTTACCTTTAGGATCATGGAGGAATTTCAGGTACCACCCCTGTGTCTTTGGACTCAAGCTGAACAGAAAGCAGGAAGCCAACAGCCTGATCAGCCCCTAACCCCCCCCCCCCCCCCCCCAACAATCCACTAAAGGGCTGATCAGCCCCTAACAAATCCCACCCACTCACTGCTGCTTCTCCTCCCCTCCCACTGAGATGTTTCCTGGGTGGGGGCCTACCACAGCTTCAGCAGTGTCAGAGGCTGGCCTGGACCGTCATAAAATAAACAGAAACAAACATACTAACAGGCTGGAATTTCCTGTCAATTTGTTGGTTGCTGTTTTTACTGAACAAGGACATGTTCTGTTTTATAAAGCTTACCCGGAAAACAAGCGTCCCCTTTCATCTCAAACATCTGTCAAAATAAGAAAAAGGTTCAAGGACAATCCTTTGGTCCCACCACCACACCTTCATCTAGACCTGGGGGTCTTTAACCTGATACCAGAATCTATCATCATTGTTGTTCTTATCCACTAACATCCAGCCACACTTTTACTCCACTTTGCTTTAAAATCTACGGGAGTCAAATGTTTGTTATCTCAAATTTCTATCACAATATGGTTCCCAGTCCCAGTGCCTCCATCTCTACAGTACGTCTCACCTCAGTGTGGATCAAGTCAGTCACCTTTGTTTCATGTACCTCAGCCTCCACTGGACCTCTGTGCTCCAGCTCCAGTGCCCTGCTCACACCCCCACGCCCAGAGAGACCTCATCAACACACCAGCCAGAGTTGGAGGAGAAGAAGGTGGTTCTGGGAACATCAACCTCTCTGCTCTTGGCTCCTTGTGTTCCGTTGTTCTTGGCTGCAGGTTTAAGCCTCTCTCTTTTGCAGCAGGAAACTGGCGTGGGTCTAAGTAGGGTGACGGGGCAGGGAGTGGGAGAGAGGGAGAGGAGGGATCAGGCTAGATGGGTGTTGTTCTGGTTGTATTTCCCCAAGGTTTAACTTTCGCCAAGATTCAGTGAAGCTGTTGATCTGTGCTTTACTGTATTCGCATCAAACATTTTCAAATCCGCTTCTGGAATTACATTCAAAGTTTGTCTTTTACTTAGCAGAGCCGTCTGAGGTTGAACCAGCACTTCAAAACACAGCTGCAGGGCCCAGGTTTGAACACTTTGAGAAGTTAAGAGCTACTACTTCACAACATCAGTAACATCAGCACCCAGCTTGTTGGGTACTAGTCGTGGCCTGTGGGAAATTAGTCATCAAGTCCAATCAAGGTCTAACAATCAAGGTCTACGTTTTACTGCCTTGGTAGCAATAGAAAACCAACATTCCTTTTGTGGTGGCTCTTATTCTCATCATGACAAAAGACAAAATGACATCAGGCGGCTTTTAATAAAAATGCACGTCTCTTAAAAACTCCTCTTACCACACCGCCGTGAGTGTTGCTAAGCCAAGCGTTAGCATGGCCACAACTATCGTTATTGTAAGCCGTGTCAAGGAAATCACACACCACTGGAAGCACCGCTGCTTGCTTCCGAGCATCCGGCTTAAGTCAGCGCTGTAGATGTCCAAAATGAATTCATTGTTCTGTACAGTGTTTTGACAAATTTAGGAGGGGCAAAGTTGATCCTGTAATCTGCTCACAGCTGGGGTGGATTGCCTGTCATGACAGAGTAGAGCCAATTAAAAGAACAAATAGAATGGTTGGATTTTCAGACCGAGGTAGCTGGGAGCACTGCTAAAAGTTTTGGCATGGACCACAAGCTAAGAAAGATCATTGAATTGAGAGGCATCACAGACTGAGTGACTTTGCTGAACTGTCTGATCTACAGGGTCCATACGGTATGGCATTAACAGGACTCAGTTTGTCTCTGCTGTTGGAGAACTGTAGAGAATGCTTGACTAACTGTAGCAAGGTTATTGAACACATGCCGTTTAATGGAAATGACAGACAATGAGTTCCCTGGAGAGAAATGAATCCATGGAAAGTTTTTTTATTCCAGACTGTTATGGATTGTGTTACGTTAATAATAGGAGTCTGACATTATAAACTCATGGAAAGGCAGACTTGTCAATGTTAAGACATTCAGTTGCTTTTTGTCTGTTGGAATCTGCCCCTCATTCTTCTACTTCAATGACGAAGGTGCTATCTAGAACCAAAAAGGGTTCTTCGGCTGTCCCAATAGGAGAACCCTTTGAACTCCTTTTGGTTCCAGGTAGAACCTTTTCCACAGAGGAACCCAAAATAGTTCTACCTGGAACCAAAAAGGGTTCTTCAAATGGCGACAACTGCAGAACTGGGCTCCCGAGTGGCACTACATCTCAGTGCAAGAGGCGTCACTACAGACCCTGGTTCGATTCCAGGCTGTATCACAACCGGCTGTGATAGGGAGTCCCATATGGCGGTGCGCAATTGGCCCAGCGTCGTTAGGGTTTGACCGGTGTAGGCCGTCATTGTAAATAAGAATTTGTTCTTAACTGACGTGCCTAGTTAAAAAAAAAAAAAATAACCCTTTTTTTCTAAGAGTGCAGAGTAAAGATTTTTCCAGAGGTGCACCATTACCATGTGAAAAAAAAGGTATTTTGACTTCTGACTCTTTATTGCATCACAATTAGTGGACAGTAAACAGGACTAACAACAGGTTGCTACAACGACACGTCTGCAGCAGTCAGCGCCAGCTGGTAATTGTGTCTGATTACACTGTACAAAGCACTGCCAGTGGAGGCTCTCACAGGTCTGTGGAACCACTCAGCCATTGTGTTTTGTAACTACAGCGTTCGCAGCATCTGGAAGCCGACCAAGGCCACAAGCTGACTATTATTTCTCAACAACTTCGCAACAGAGGTTGTGTGAGTCTGAGAAAAGCTAGTGCTATACACTGATTGAAGGTCTGCTTCCTAACCACTTTGGAGGGACTCTTTTTATGGAGATTCTCCATCGTTTTAGTGTTGGTAGTGCTGCAGGGGCCGTGTTGCTAATTCTGTTAGAGAGCTACAGTGGACTGATTAGATGACTTGAGGATGTTTTTGTACTACAGGCCAGGACACCTATTCTGTGTGTGGACTGAAGTATCCCCATACCAGAGCCATCTGATTCAGAAGGGCTGGGTTAAATGCGGAAGACACATTTCAGTTGAATGCCTTCAGCTGTGCGACTGACTAGGTATCCCCCTTTCCCTATGTTCAGCCCAACACCCAGTGATCTTTCCCACCTTCCTCACATCCTGGCCCCTCGGAGGGCCCCGTGAAGGAGGAATGCTGACGGTCTCTCTCTCTGTTTCTCTTCTCTGGACCCAGATTCACGAAGGAGACCTTCTGTTTGTTTTGGAGTCATTCCTTTTTTCTCCTTGCTCTTTGTGTTCACTTAACATCACAGCTGCACTCCCCATCCTCTCTTTCTTCCTCTCTTTCTCTCCCTTTCCATCTCTCGCTCTCTTCCACCAGTGCGCACACTTTTGATTCACCTGGCCTTAACCTCCCAATCCCCATAACCCCCCCTTTGCAGGAGAATAAAAAGAAAATATTGGAGAAGAAGTGGGAATGAGAGAAAACCACACTGGGTTTTTGGGAAGGCTGTTGGGTTCTCTTCCCGACATTCCAGTCATAGAGGCTGGCGTCCAGCCAGTATCGCCTAGCTAGCTTAGAGTTAAATATCTCACTTTCTCTCTACCTCCTCCTCTTTTCAGTTCATACAGGGTTGCAGTGTGTACAGTATACTTACTCTTGTATTACACAGAGCTTACAGTAGAGACCCAATGCGCATGGCACATTGACATATACATTACTACATAAGGATGAACGAAGCCAAGGTACAGTTCATGACATTTCATTGTAACTTTTTTTGAGGATTAACTGTAGGGTCACTCGGTCTGGGTAAATTACTGCCATAATTAAGTAAAGTAATGACATGTATTTTATCCGATATTGACAACAGAAACATCTTCAAATATGAAACCAGACATTTTCTCCTGATAAAGTTCCAAACCAGTCCCCCCAAAACCCCCAGACCAGTCCTCATTTCGTTCTTCAGCCAACCTTCCCTCACATGACATTCAGACCACAGACTCCCCGTGAGGAGAAAGGCCATTCCAGGTCACACGTCTGAAATGGGGGCAAATATCCCAGAATCTGACAGGAAATAACAAACACATAGACATTACCAACGTTAATAGACGCGTGAACAAACACGTGCAACCCCATTTTCAAAGCAGCAGGCCCGTCCAATTAACACGTGTCTAGACACATAACCTGGGTCAATGTCTGCTTAAGTTGATACAGGTTTGTGAGCCTCCTATGGTCTTTTAAATACGCAAATTAAATGATTTCTTTCTCCAACTTTTTTGTCTGTTTTGTCATAGATGTGAGAGGAGATATGACAGTGGGCTAGGTATCATTGTGAGAAAGCTAGCCTTTCGACAGCACCCCAACCAGCTGAAATGTGCTTGCTCTAACAAAGCAGGACATCCATTAACAGTGATATTGATCGTGTTCCGGCTCTCTCCACATTAGCAGCTAAAGATGGAATAATTTCTGAACAGTGTTATTGACTGTCCTCTCTCTCTCTCTCTCTCTTTGTATCTCTCTATGTGTGTGTCTCTCTCTCTCGGTTTCTCTATCTCTCTCCACAGAGCCTGTGAATGGTGATGTGTTTGTGTTCTTCCACGAGGGGGCTCAGGGCTGTCTAGGGGTGCAAGGTCACTCCCTGTCCCTGTCCGAGTCCTGCGAGGATGGCGCCCAGAAGTGGAAGTGGGTGACCCGGGGCCGGCTCTTCAACCTAGGCTCCTCTCTGTGCCTGGGCCTGACAACAGGCAACTACAGCTCCAGGGAGGACGTCTCACCGCTGGGCGTCTACCCCTGTGACAGAGAGCCTCCAGGGGTCCGATGGACCTGGTACTGTGCCCATGTGTTGGAGAACCTCAACCTGTACCTGCCGTCACCCTCGCATCCTGTTAACCCCTCCGCTAACTCCTCAGTGGTGGCCTGGGATGTCAAGCCCCCACGAGAGGGGCTCAAGTGGAGGCTCTTTGGGGACGATCAGGACCTGTGTTCTAGGACCTATCGTGGTAAGGAGAAGAGCTTCTGCTTCTGGTTTACAAAGTCATTCTAGTGGATTACAAAAGGTTGATGAGGCCATTTCGGCACTCTTTGTCTGATAAATTGAAGTGTAAGTTGAGCAAGTCATTCTGGCCAGGAAATGACTGACATGTACAGTTGGAGTCGGAAGTTTACATACATTTCAACTCAGTTTTTCACAATTCCTGACATTTAATCCGAGTAAAAATTCCCTGTCTTAGGTTAGGATCACTACTTTATTTTAAGAATGTGAAATGTCAGAATAATAGTAGAGAGAATTATTTATTTCAGATTTTATTATTTTCATCACATTCCCAGTGGGTCAGCAGTTTACATACACTCAATTAGTATTTGGTAGCATTTCCTTTAAATTGTTTAATTTGGGTCAAACGTTTCAGGTAGCCTTCCACAAGCTTCTCACAATAAGTTGGGTGAATTTTGGCCTATTCCTCCTAACGGAGCTGGTGTAACTGAGTCAGGTTTGTAGGATCCTTGCTCACACACGCTTTTTCAGTTCGGCCCACAAATTTTCTATAGGATTGAGGTCAGGGCTTTGTGATGGCCACTCCAATACCTTGACTTTGTTGTCCTTGAGCCATTTTCCCACAACTTTGGAAGTATGCTTGGGGTCATTGTCCATTTGGAAGACCCATTTGCAACCAAGATTTAACTTCCTGTCTGATGTCTTGAGATGTTGCTTCAATATAACCACATAATTTTCCTCCCTCATGATGCCATCTATTTTGTGAAGTGCACCAGACCCTCCTGCAGCAAAGCACCCCCACAACATGATGCTGCCACACCCGTGCTTCACGGTTGGGATGGTGTTCTTCGGCTTGCAAGCATCCCCCCTTTTCCTCCAAACATAACGATGGTCATTATGGCCAAACAGTTCTATTTTTGTTTCATCAGACCAGAGGACATTTCTCAAAGAAGTACGATCTCTGTCCCCATGTGCAGTTGCAAACGATAGTCTGGCTTTTTTATGGCGGTTTTGGAGCAGTGGCGTCTTCCTTGCTGAGCAGCCTTTCAGGTTATTTCGATATAGGACTCGTTTTACTGTGGATATAGATACTTTTGTACCTGTTTCCTCCAGCATCTTCACAAGGTCCTTTACTGTTCTGGGATTGATTGACACTTTTTGCACCAAAGTACATTCATCTCTAGGAGACAGAACGCGTCTCCTTCTTGAGCAGTATGACGGCTGCATGGTCCCATGGTGTTTATACTTGCGTACTATTGTTTGTACAGATGAACGTGGTACCTTCAGGCATTTGGAAATTGCTCCCAAGGATGAACCAGACTTGTGGAGCTCTACAATTTATTTTCTGAGGTCTTGGCTGATTTCTTTGGATTTTCCCATGATGTCAATCAAAGAGTTACTGAGTTTGAAGGTAGGCCTTGAAATACATGCACAGGTAGACCTCCAATTGACTCAAATGACGTCAATTAGTCTACCAGAAGCTTCTAAAGCCATGACATCATTTTATGGAATTTTCCAAGCTGTTTAAAGGCACAGTCAACTTAGTGTATGTAAACTTCTGACCCACTGGAATTGTGATACAGTGAATTATAAGTGAAATAATCTATCTGTAAACAATTTTTTGAAAAATGACTTGTGTCATGCACAAAGTAGATGTCCTAACTGACTTGCCAAGACTATAGTTTGTTAACAAGAAATTTGTGGAGTGGTTGAAAAACGAGTTTTAATGACTCCAACCTAAGTGTATGTAAACTTCTGACTTCAACTGTAATTATGTAAAGTGATGGTAGTGGTTACTTGTTGGTTGACAAGTAAAATAACAGTATTTTGTTTTGGTATGGAGCAACAAGACGTTAGTTTGAATCTGGTAGAACGGGGGAGTCAGCCATTTTGCAATAGAAAATACAAGCCAGAATATGGTTTGTCTCTATTTCTCCCAACAGTGCTTGTAAATTAAATGCTGAGGCAGGGTTAGTCAGCTGTGTTGTACTGTTGAGGAGGGTACAGCTGTATCTGTTCAGACGCATGCTGCAATTTTTTGCCCTGGGCCTCTCTGTTGACTGTATGACTGACTGGCAGCCCGCCAGCTAGACAGCTAAGGAAAGCCCTCTCTCTCTGTGTTCGTAAACTCAAGATGTAAACAGTGGAATGCCCTCACATAGACTATGGTAGAGCTGGGACATTATACCGGAAATTATCGACACCGACGATAACAATCATTTATCGCGGGCATTTTCCTGATATGGTTCATTACGATACGTAGCCTATACTAGAGAAATGTGAAGTTTGAAATGAAATAAGTGTGTTAATATGGTGATTGTTAATGGGACAGTTGATGGATACAACCATCAATCTAGTAGTAGTTTAAATGAAATGTTTAAAAAACTTGTTGCACATTAATGTTATTAACTATCCTTCTATTTATCGTCATCGTATCAATTCAGGCAATTTATCACGATCTGGATTTTTGTCCATATCGCCCAGCTCTAGCCTACGGTATGTTAGTGTTTATGTAGGACTTAGGAGTTGAAGCCCCTGCTTAAGAGTTAGCAGTGTGGTGTCGAAGCAAAGCCTTGTTTCCACTATTATTATTATTATTATTATTCATACAGATATCAAATGTCATAATTTAAGTTGCACTGACAGCCATTCTGCCGGGCTTAGTCTGTGAAATACTGTCTCTAGCCTGTCTGACTGCAATTAAAACCAGATCTCCTACAACCTAAGTCCAGAAAACGACTTATTTACTTTCCTCCTCTATCTTTCCTCTCCTTCTTTACTTTCCTCCTCTATCTTTCCTCTCCTTCTTTACTTTCCTCCTCTATCTTTCCTCTCCTTCTTTACTTTCCTCCTCTATCTTTCCTCTCCTTCTTTACTTTCCTCCTCTATCTTTCCTCTCCTTCTTTCCTCTCCTCCTCTATCTTTCCTCTCCTTCTTTCCTCTCCTCCTCTATCTTTCCTCTCCTTCTTTCCTTTCCTCCTCTATCTTTCCTCTCCTTCTTTCCTTTCCTCCTCTATCTTTCCTCTCCTTCTTTACTTTCCTCCTCTATCTTTCCTCTCCTTCTTTACTTTCCTCCTCTATCTTTCCTCTCCTTCTTTACTTTCCTCCTCTATCTTTCCTCTCCTTCTTCACTTTCCTCCTCTATCTTTCCTCTCCTTTTCTTTCCTTTTTTTTGGTGAGGCAAAAGGCATTTGTAACTTTTAACTGCCATTCCTCACAACTTGCTTTTGTGAAGTCAACAGGCTGCTGAATAATGAATGCCACGGACATTAGTCATCCTGCTGTGTAGCTAGCAGGCTAGCAGCTTGACACGAACCAGCCACTGGTGGAGGAGAGAGGGAAATGAAGGAGGGAGGGAAGGAACTTTCTAGGCCTTTCCCTCTTTTTTAACACATATGCCCTACTTTCCATGGGCCTGGCTAGTTCTCTGTGTGTTTTGGTAACACGCAAACACCCTTCTAGTCTTTCTCTTTTACAGCTCTCTCTCTCTCTACCGCTCTCTTTCTCCCTTTCTCCCTCGCCCTTTCTCTCTCTCTCTTTCCTCGCTCTTCTCTCTCTCGCTCTGTCTCTCTCTCTCTCCTCGCTCTATCTATCTTTCCTCGCTCGCTCTCTTCCCTCTCTCTCTCTTTCTCCACCGTGTCTTGGAGAATTGATTTGCATTTTCCCCCTTCTGCCCTCTCCTTCATACCCCGCCGTCCAGTGGAATGCAGAGGCTACCGTGGCAACCCCTGGGCATTTTGTCAAACTGTGGAGATCAGGTTTCATTCAAAATAATGTTCATTCACCTCTCAAAGAATAATGGAGTTTAGTTTATACATGGCAGTCTCATAATAGACTGGGAAAATAACTATAACAGCTGCTTATAAATTAAACTCATTATTTTATTATTTTAGAGAAGGTTTTTTGGAAAAAGTGTCCTTTCTACCCTTGTCAATTGCTAGTAAAAATGACTTTTTCTGGCATACATAGACAGTATATTGAGTTTTTATAAAGCTTTGTCCTGATGTATTTATTTTTTAGATGAAAATCGTTTAAATATTTTTCCATTATCTGGTCTATTTTGGCTTATTGTTTACCTCTGATGAGCTTTCCCATACCTTTTGGTCCAAAATCACACTTTGGCGTGTGTCTTCATTTCCTGTAATATATCTTCTATTTATTTATCACGTTTAATTGCACGTCTTTGAGTACACAGATTTGTTTACTCAGTAAAACGATCCACACAAATCAACATGGGACAGAAAGTGGCGCTTCAGTGCATCCTGAGACGTGAAGTCTTTCCATCGTGTGCCTTTGCAGAGATCTATACTATCCAGGGGAACTCTCACGGTCTGCCCTGCTACCTGCCCTTCATGTACGATGGCCAGTGGTTCCACAACTGCACCAGTATTGGCAGAGAGGACGGTCACCTGTGGTGTGCCACCACCTTCGACTATGGCACGGACGAACGCTGGGGCTTCTGTCCTGTTAAGAGTGAGTCACTGTCTTCCTCCTCCACCTCCGCCCCCCCCCCCCCCCCACACACACACACACCACAGACTCTATGTCTCTTTCGGATTTTTCCCCTTACAATGATCTCTGTTTTTCCTTCCCTCCCCTCTCCCTCGCTCTCTCGCCCCCTCCCAGGCAATGACTGTGAGACGTTCTGGGACACAGACCCCTTGACAGACAGCTGCTACCAGTTCAACTTCCAGGCCACCTTGTCATGGAGCGAGGCTCGCATCAGCTGCCAACAGCAGGGGGCAGACCTGCTCAGTATCACCAAGCTGCATGAGCAGACCTACATCAACGGTAAGAGACCAGAGGAGAGTCTAAAATGCAGTACTCTATGCTAGAACACGGGAGCGGTTTTCTTCCTTATTCTCGGTTTGATAGAAATGTGTTTATAGGTCTGTTATGAACTGGTATCAAACATTACTGGTAAACCACTATGTATTAAGCGTTTATAAGCCATTTAAAAGCATACCTTAAAATCAAGTGTTACCATCTCTTCCCAACTTACCTCTTCTCTAATAGTTTTAAAGAGGTAGAGTGTGATCTTGTCTCTGTTTATATGAGGTCATCTTACGTTTTTAAGAGAAGTCTCTCCCTGCTGCTGTAGGTTTGCTGACTGGTTACAGTGCTGCTCTGTGGATCGGTCTGAATGACCTGGACATTAGCGGAGGTTGGCAGTGGGCTGACTCCTCCCCGCTCAAATACCTCAACTGGGAGAACGGTGAGAGAACACTGCCTTTAACCCAACCCAATCTCAACCATCCTCAACCATCTTTTTAACCCAACCCAACCTCAACCATCCTCAACCATCAGTTTAACCCAACCCAACCTCAACCATCCTCAACCATCAGTTTAACTAAACACAACCTCAACCATCCTCAACCATCAGTTTAACCCAACCTCAACCATCCTCAACCATCTGTTTAACTCAACCCAACCTCAACCATCCTCAACCATCTTTTTAACCCAACCCAACCTCTACCATCCTCAACCATCTGCTTAACCCAACCTCAACCATCCTCAACCATCTGTTTAACTCAACCCAACCTCAACCATCCTCAACCATCTTTTTAACCCAACCCAACCTCTACCATCCTCAACCATCTGCTTAACCCAACCTCAACCATCCTCAACCATCTTTTTAACCCAACCTCAACCATCCTCAACCATCTTTTTAACCCAACCCAACCTCAACCATCCTCAACCATCTTTTTAACCCAACCCAACCTCAACCATCCTCAACCATCTTTTTAACTCAACCCAACCTCTACCATCCTCAACCATCTGTTTAACTCAACCCAACCTCAACCATCTTTTTAACCCAACCCAACCTCAACCATCCTCAACCATCTGTTTAACTCAACCCAACCTCAACCATCCTCAACCATCTTTTTAACCCAACCCAACCTCAACCATCCTCAACCATCTGTTTAACTCAACCCAACCTCAACCATCCTCAACCATCTTTTTAACCCAACCCAAGCTCTACCATCCTCAACCATCTGCTTAACCCAACCCAACCTCAACCATCCTCAACCATCTTTTTAACCCAACCCAACCTCTACCATCCTCAACCATCAGTTTAACCCAACCTCAACCATCCTCAACCATCTGTATAACTCAACCAAACCTCAACCATCCTCAACCATCTTTTTAACCCAACCCAAACTCTACCATCCTCAACCATCTGCTTAACCCAACCCAACCTCAACCATCCTCAACCATCTTTTTAACCCAACCCAACCTCTACCATCCTCAACCATCTGCTTAACCCAACCCAACCTCAACCATCCTCAACCATATTTTTAACCCAACTTCAACCATCCTCAACCATCTTTTTAACCCAACCCAACCTCATCCATCCTCAACCATCCTTTTAACCCAACCTCATCCATCCTCAACCATCCTTTTAACCCAACCCAACCATCTGTTTACAACACTAACACCACAGACTACACAGATAACATCTAAGCGTTCCCTTCTTTCTATCTCACAATATTTATTCTATTTCAATCCCAGACCAGCCGAGCCATGTGGAGGAGGAGAACTGTGCGGTGATCAGGACAGAGTCGTCTGGCCGCTGGCAGAACAGAGACTGCTCTGTAGCCCTTCCCTATGTCTGTAAGAAGAGACCCAATGCCACCCTGGACCCCTTCACCACTGGTACGTCTGCCTAGTCACCGGTCGAGACTCTAGACCTCCTTATCAAATCCTCTCTGCTAAAGCTTTTACAGCTGTAGGAGCTTAAATTTATCACTCTTCAGTTGCTGAGAATTTTCCTGCAAAGCAGGAAAAGCAATTTTTTTGTATATTTGAGTTTTAGAAAGGCTTTTAATGTTTGTAATTTCCACTTTCAAAATTCAGACTTGATTTTCCCTTACGTTAAATGTATCAACCCCTACAAAATGTCCATTTGTTACAATCCACATAAGAATTCACATTTCCTGTTGCTGCAGGCTTATTTTTCCGCTGTAGCAAACCGGCTCAAATTAAGATCCTACATCTGTAGCTTGTTGTTTCATGGATAGTTACATCCCCTGTATGTGAGCAGTTAGAGTCATAAAATAAATCATCGATTTGTGTTACCATCTGGTTATATGCTCGCTACTGTATTAACAAATAGTTCATATAGGGTATATTTCCCTTCTGTTTGCTCTCTGTCTCTGCTCTGTGGGCTGCAGACTCGTGGGCGGATGATGAGAAGTACGAGTGTGATGTGGGCTGGCAGGCGTTCCAGGCAGGCTGCTACAGACTGACGTCAGAGAAGGTGGACTGGGACACTGCTCAGAAAACATGTCAGAAAATGGAAGCCAACCTGGTCAGCCTCCACACCCTGCCTGAACTAGAGTTCATCATCAACAACATCAAGCGAGGTACACAGATAATACAGCACGTCATGGAAAGGTACCTCAACCTGAAGACAGGTAGCTACACAGATAGTACAACAATGTACATGTCACGAAAGGAAGCTTCAACTTCGGTGTCAACAGTTTCTCTCATAGGAGACAGTTGATCTTGTTTATTGTTTTGTTTTTATATATAGCACCAATGTACAATTTGTTTAGGTTGTTTACCTGAAACAACAAAAATGAAATGAAATAAAAAATTTGAGTACCAGTCAAAAGTTTGGAACGTTTTTGGTTAATACATGATTCCATATGTGTTATTTCATAGTTTTGATGTCTTCACTATTATTCTACAAAGTAGAAATAAAGAAAAACCCTTGAATGAGTAGGTGTGTCCAAGCGTTTGACTGGTACTGTATATAATAAGTTATTTACAACTTTTTGCACCACCGCACTATAAGGACAGGGGTTCGCTGTAGTTCCCCCCTACCTACAGTCTTCGAAAAAAAGGTGCTATCTAGAACCTAAACGGGTTCTTCGGCTACCCTCATTGGAGAACCCTTTGAAGAACCCTTTTTGGTTCCAGGTAGAAAGAACCCTTTTAGTTCCAAGTAGAACCCTTTTGGGTTCAAAGCAGAACCCTTTCCACGCAGGGCTCTACATGAAACCCATAAGGGATGTACCTAGAACCAAAAATGATTCTCCTATGGGGACAGCCGAAGAACCCTTTTGGAACATTTTTGTTGAAGATTGTCTAATACTCCAATCCACTCACTGCTTCTCCCATCTTGTTTCTCTCCTAATGTGATTGCTGTAGTGTCTCCTCCTCCCTGCTCTGTGATAGTTATCGTCATATCTCTGTGTGTCAGATGTGGAGGAGCTGTGGATTGGTCTCCATGACACGGCTATGCAGATGGACTTCCAATGGACAGACCACACGCCCGTCATCTTCACTTACTGGCATCCCTTTGAGCCCAACAACTTCCAAAACACCCCAGAGGACTGTGTCACCATCTGGGGACCCGTGAGTGACCCTTGGCCTTTGACCCCTATAGTCTGGACCCTTCGTCATCTCACAGCAGTGTGTTCTCACTGCCAACAAGCCTTACAGAAAACTATTGTTTATACTCTGCAGCTGTGCCCTCTCTCTTTCTGTGTGTGTGTGTGTGTGTGTGTGTGTGTGTGTGTGTGTGTGTGTGTGTGTGTGTGTGTGTGTGTGTGTGTGTGTGTGTGTGTGTACAGGAAGGCCGCTGGAATGACAGTCCCTGTAACCAGACCTTGCCATCCATCTGTAAGAAAGCAGCCCAGAAGACTGACGGACAGGCACAGAACCACGGGTGCAAACCAGTAAGATTTACCGTAGTCCCTTTCTTTATTTCACTCTTTCTACGTTCTCTTTTTCCCTCTCTCTTTGTCTCTCCTCTGTTTCTCCCTCCCCCCTCTCTCTCTACTTTCTTTCTCTCTAACTCCTCTCTCTCTCTCTCTCTCTCTCTCTCTCTCTCTCTCTCTCTCTCTCTTTCTCACTCCTTCCTCTCACTCCCCCACTCATTAGTGTGCTTGCTGAAGGCAAACAATTCCATCTGTTATTCCCCTCCTGTATCTATTGTATCTTTCTTATTCTCTCTAATCTGTCGCTCCCTGCCATCCTTTATCTGTTTCCCTTTATCTCCGTCTCTCCGTCCCCCTCTCTGTCTGTCTAGAAACGTTCTATTCGCAGTTTTAGCAGCGTCACGCTGGTCTAACTCCAGATGCAGACAGTCAGCACTGGCACTCTGAATGCAGATTGTAAATATTTGAGTGCACCCCCTCACACACTTCCCCCCTCCCTGTGCACCCCTCTGCCCTCCACCTTCCGCCCCTCTGCCCTCTGACCACACGCCTCCTCCCCTCCGCCCCAGTCTGTGTTTGCTCTGAATCACTCCCTCAGGGCCAGGGAGATCAGCCAGAAACCCTACCCCCAGACAACCCCACAAATGTGTTCACATTCACAAAAATACCCACACATAAATGAACCATATCCACAGGTCTCACATCTGGTGAACCCATCTCTCTTTTTCTCTCGCTCTCTCTCTCTCTGTCTCTGTCTGTCTCTCTGCAATTTCACAGACTGTAATTCTCTTCTTATCTTTGACTAGTTTCCCTTGTGGTTGCGTGCTCTCCTCTCCTGCTATATTTCAACCCTCTCCTCCTGTTTAAAGGGTAAAAACGTTTACTCAGGCAGAGGTATTACTGTTTGATCCTGATGCTTCAGTAATTTAGTGTTTATGTGCTCCCTCCATCCCTCACTAGACATGATGGATAGCCCAGCTAATGCCTCGTGGCAAATGAGTTACTGCTGTAAGCTTGGCTCCTGCTTGGCCAACTTCTCCGTGGAGTTGACTGCGTTGTGCGATTTTGTATGAGTTAATGCTCGCTTCTTTTTTGAGTTAACTCAACGTCTGAAGAGAAGGTGCGAGACAACCAAGTTACGGACTTAATTGTTCTGCGGTTCTGCAGTTCTGTCGGAACAATAGGGTCTATGTGATCCATAGCTCATTGGCTCATCGGCTCAGGGAACTGTAACACTCGAGATCCCCAGACAGTGTTGCATTGTGGGTCATGTGACAGGAGAGAGAGAGAGAGAAATAGATAACATACGCATCTGCCTCTCCAGTGTGATTCTCGTATAGAGGAGTGCTGCTCGCCAGCTGGAAGTATTTGAGGTTTCTCCCTCCCTGCCAAGTGCAGTTGTGCAAACGCCTGAAGTTGGACTGAATCACACAAAGTGACCCCGCCCCCCCCTCTCTCCATCTCTCACGTACGCACTCACTTCAACGCACACATTTACACGACTACACACTCAAACCCTTGAGACCTTTTTGTGTGTTGGCTGTGCTCTCGGTCTGTACACGTCTGCAGATAAGCACTGAGAGGAGAGAGAGCGAGAGAGAGAGCGGTGGAGAGAGAGCATAGCTCTGAGCCTGGACTTGTTCTGTCCTGCCCCCGGGTTTATAAGTAGGGACAAATAATTGCCCTCTCCTCGTTAGCCATGTGTTGTTTATAGTACTTTATGCTTCTACGTTCCCATCTCATCTGGTTGTGTTTTTATGCAAGTCTCTGGACATAGATAGATCTCTTTGGACAGTTATTATTTCTACGCCTACTCAACCTTTCTCCTCTCTCTCCCCTACCTCTCTCTCTCGTCAGGGCTGGAAATGGCACAGTCCGGCCTGCTACTGGGTGGGAGAGGAGCAGGTGACCTTCGAGGAGGGCAGGAAGGCCTGCGCTGGCAGCGGAGCTACCCTCATCACCATCACCAATAGGTACGCACACACACATGCGTTCCTGTACATACACTCATGCACGCACGCAAGCACGCACAGACACAAACACACATACCTAGTGTAACCTCTGACCCCTGAGCCTTTTCCATGTGCGTTGTTGTAGGTTTGAGCAGGCATTTGTCAACAGTCTGGTGTTTGGCCGTTCTGGGGATTCATTCTGGATAGCCCTGCTTGACCAGAACAGCCCCGGAAAATTCCACTGGTTCAGCGGGGATGAAGTGGCCTATACCAACTGGAACAGAGACCAGCCAGGTGGGACATGGACCTCTGTCTCTCTATCTGTCCACAGAGCTATCATGACGGACACGTTGGTCTTGTACTAGTCTTCAGGATACCTGTCTGTGCCATATTCCCAGAGCAAAGTCAAAACTAGATATGGTATAAACACTTATCTCTTGAGTAGTCATTGTGGATAAATTGCCAATGACTTAATCAGGTGATTTGTTTGGCGTTTTCAAGACCATCTTTTGCCATGATCTCTACCATCCCCACTGGTGTGCCAGTCAGTCAGTTACTCCCAGACCCAGGCTCATACAACTACGTAACATAGACCACTCTCTCCCCCATCTCCTCTGTCAGGAGGAAACATCAAAGGGGGCTGTGTAACCATGGAGACGGGCTACGCCACAGGCCTATGGGAGGTGAAGGACTGTGCGTCGGCCCGGGCTAAGTTCATCTGTAGACTGAACCAGGACACGTCCCTCAGCCCTGAGCCCCCCGCCCCGCACCCCACCCCCAGCCTCACTGGATCCTGCCCCAACGGGTGGAAGACAAACGGCAAGCTGCACCACTGCTACAAGGTATCCTACGCCTTTACCACTGCTTGATATTACTACACAGTGAAGAGGCGACTCCGGGATGCTGGCCTTCTAGGCAGAGTTCCTCTGTCCAGTGTCTGTGTTCTTTTGCCCATCTTAATCTTTTCTTTTTATTGGCCAGTCTGAGATAAGGCCTTTTCTTTGCGACTCTGCCTAGAAAGCCAGCATCCCGGCGGTGCCTCTTCACTGTTGACGTTGAGACTGGTGTTTTGCGGGTACTATTTAATGAAGCTGCCATTTGAGGACTTGTGAGGCATTTGTTCCTCAAACTAGACACTCTAATGTACTTGTCCTCTTGCTCAGTTGTGCACCGGGGCCTCCCACTCTTTCTATTCTGGTTAGAGCCAGTTTGCACTGTTCTGTGAAGGGAGTAGTACACAGCGTTGTACGAGATCTTCAGTTTCTTGGCAATTTCTCGCATGGAATAGCCTTCATTTCTCAGAACAAGAATAGACTGACGAGTTTCAGAAGTAAATTCTTTGTTTCTGGCCATTTTGAGCCTATAATCAAACCCACAAATGCAAATGCTCCAGTTACTCAACTAGTCTAAAGAAGGCCAGTTTTATTGCTTCTTTAATCAGGACAACAGTTTTCAGCTGTGCTAACATAATTGCAAAAAGGGTTTTCTAATTATCAATTAGCCTTTTAAAATGATCAACTGGATTTGGCTAACACAACGTGCCATTGGAACACAGGAGTGACGGTTGCTGATAATGGGCCTCTTTACGCCTATGTAGATGTTCCATTAAAAATCACCAGTTTCCAGCTACAATAGTCATTTACAACATTAACAATGTCTACACTGTATTTCTGATCAATTTGACGTTATTTTAATGGACCAAAAAATAGTTTTTCTTTCAAAAACAAGGACATTTCTAAGTGACCCCAAACTTTTGAACGGTAGTGTATATTTTAAGGATATGTATTAGTTTAGTCAATATAGATACCATTTATTTGCCTCTAACGCCTCTGTGTGTGTGTGTGTGTGTGTGTGTGTGTGTGTGTGTGTGTGTGTGTGTGTGTGTGTGTGTGTGTGTGTGTGTGTGTGTGTGTGTGTATGCGCGTGCCTGCCTGTCTGCCTGCATGTGTGTGTATGCCAGGTGTTCGACTCAGCCCAGATGGACCAGAAGCTGAGCTGGCTGCAGGCCCACCTAGCCTGTCAAAGACACCATGGAGCCAACCTGCTGAGTGTCAGTGGCCCAGAGGAGGAGCACTTCATACTGCAGATACTACACGAAGCCTTTGGGTGGGTGGACACTCCACCTTGATCATGCATGGGTTGTATGAATGGGTCTCTATTACAGGGGCCTAGACTGGATGGAGGGAGAATGTGGTTCTTATTTGAAAAGGGGATGGGTTTGTAATTTAAAGAGGGAATGTGGTGGTAATGATGAGGATGAAAATAATAAATATATATAAGAAGAATTTCGGGGGGTGCTTATATTTGTCCTGTTACACAGCCTGTAATGGGAATGTTTTTTTTGCATATCCCAACTCCCCCTGAGATACCCTCAGGGAGTGGGGTCACGGGCGAAGACTAGGATGCTGATGATGGTGATGATGATAGTAATGATGATGATGCTGCTGCTGATGATCATAATGACAATGATGATGATGCCGACGACTCCGCTGCTGCTGATGATGATGTTGATGATGATGATGGTCCACAGGGAGTCAGAGGACCATGAGCAACGCTGGTTCTGGATCGGCCTGAACCGCAGGAACCCCATGGACAACGGGAGCTGGAAGTGGAGCGATGGACTGGCCGTGAGTCACAGCATCACCATCCAGTCATCCAGCCACAGCATTACATCACAGCATGGACCTAATTCGAGTAGCCAAACCACAGCACTATCTATTATTGACCCAGCTTAACACAGCGACCTTGATTTACCGATAGCTACAGCCCAGCTGCAACAACATACAGCCTCTTGCACCATATACGTGTGCCTCAAAGCTTAGAGATATAGCTACCTGCTTTTCAAGCTCATTTTGTATCGTCCTCTAACCCATCTTCCTCTGTATGTCAGTATACGTACCAGAACTTTGGACGTTACTACTACAACGTCCGTCAGTGTGCAGCAGCAGACCTGGGCACCATGACCTGGCTGGCCATGGACTGCGGCACTGAACTGGACTGGATCTGCAAGATCCCCAAAGGTAACAGCAAGACAACGGAACCACGCATAGACACAGATACAGTCACAAAGCAGTGCTACTGCTGTATACAGACACTATAGAGACAAGGGGCCCTTGTTATTGCCTGAAGGCTTTCATTTTGAATATTCAAGTCTGTGTTATGTAGTGCTGAGCGATTAACCCCCAACATTTTTTATATCGGTTATTTAACAACTAATTGTCTGACGTCGGTTCAATCACTTGAATTCCATTTAGTTTTTTTTTGGGGGGGGGGGGGGGGGTGGAGCCTAATGCACCATTTCTCTGGAGAGAAATCAAATAATTCAGGAGAGAAATCCAGTCAATAACTATGTGGGATGTTGAAGGGAGTTGTAGTTTTCATTAAGCAAATATGTGACCGGCCGGCTCGATTCGGTGTTATGTAGCAAAATTTGGAAATTGTGTTTTTTACATTGGATAAAAGTAGAGACTCGGAGCTTGAACATTTGATGTCTTGCACTGCAAGTCAGCGCTTAATTTGTAACTCGGGAGGTGCTGGAACAAAAATGGAGCACGAGAGGGGGGTTGAAGAGTTCTGAGGTACCGGAACTCATGAGAAAATAAAACCACCTTTATAATAAAATGTTGCATCACATTTGCGTAGTGACATCGAGCAGTAGAGTCCAGGCACTTTTTCCCCAAGTTTTACACATTGGGGAACATTTTTGTAGCCTAGGGTCCGGTAAGAATGTGGCCTTTTCTAAACACATTTCATGCAATTCTAAGTGACGGGAGACTTTGGCAGGATATTTTTAATACAGCACAAATGAGAATCTGAGATCAACAAAAATGACCTAGGCCTAGGTGTGTGGAGACGCATGTTGTAGGCTACAATATGAGGAGGAAATTACAGTCCTAAAAATACTTTCCAGTTTCACTGACTCACCCAATGACATGCAGCTCAATTGCTGGTGATGGCCAATGCACTCGTGCCTAAAGCCTGTCTCTCGCTTGTTTAACTTTGTAAAACAATATTTGGAAGTTGATCAAATATGTTGGTAGCCTGCAACATAGTCTTCTCTTTTCAGCAGGAGCCATTTGCTTTCCAACCTCTGTTTTCCCTCGATTGTATTTGTCTGTTTTGTCTGCATGCTGCTTGTTCACTGACAAATTTGCCACTCGTTCACGACTGTAGGCTATTCCTTGTTATTGGGCAACAATCCACAAGAAGCTATTGATCCTTCTCATGGTGTAGTAGGCTATTCGGAATGATTTCATTTATTTATGAACAGACAGCAGTTATTCTAGAACCCTTCTATAAGGAAATAAATTATGAAGTGCAACGCTTGAGAGATGAGAGTTGCAGGCTCATGTCTATCAGAGCAGAGAGGGAGAGAGAAAATAGAAAGTGAATCTCATCCTAGTTAGGTATGTAAGAGATACAGGCATGCTTCTCACACAGCCACCACCTGTTCGTCTCACACATAGAGTAGGTTACAATGTTGCACCACGTTTGTTTGTGGGGGCAGGAGAATTAACGAAGAGGCAACTCGAATGAACTTCGATCGCTTTTATTCACATTGCAATTTTTTACCGGATTCGGCCAAATTGGTTCGGGATCAATATAGTCCAAAACAGTGAGGTCCCGGATCCTGTTCCATTAGCTCAAATTAAGCACTGGTTACAGTTGAGGAACAATAGGAAAGTAATTCTGCTTTGGAAGTTGATAAACTTGTAACACCACTTTTGAGAAAATGGCCCTTGAATATTTGGTACACCTACAGGAGAGCTCTTCTTTATCTACACCCATTTAGCATTGTTCACACCCTCTTAAGCCTTAGCCCCACCCATCTCTTTAAAGATTCACATGTGAGGCCATGTGCTAAACAGAGTGAGTACGGTAGTGTACTAAACAACCAAAGATTTTAAGACTAAAGGATGGTTTATACTACTTCTATCGACAGTTGTTGCAGTGACATCATGAATATTCTATTCAATATTCTATTATCTTGTCGATGTCGTTATTAAAAAGTATAAACACAAACATGAGCAGTCTGGTGGCCTAAAATAGCATAACTTGTCTATTTTAACAACAATAAACCCATCTGTTTAAAAATGAATTTAGTATATGTCAATCTAGCAAACTAGGCAACTAAAAGCAACTTTCGAAACAATGTTTTGGTTTGTTAAGTTGTTAAGTTAGCTAGCTAGCCAGTTCAAATAATGACCATATCATATAGCTGACGTCTTAACTTTAGCCAATTTTTATTCATTATTACAGGAAAGTAAACTCAAAACAAGATCATTATTTACAAGTTATTGGCGAGCTAATGACAGAAAATAGCTTACGGTCACAAATAAAAGCAGGACATTCTACCTGAGAATTTTAGAACTTGGACACTGTCTTGTTGGCCTAACATCATATACTAATTTGACATTGGTGCAGGTCATGTTGTTCTCACATTACTGTCTCTGGTAAATACACACTATATCAAATAAAATCTAAGTTTATTTGTCACATGCACAGGATACAGAAAGTGTAAACGGTACAGTGAAATGGTTACTTATAGTTATAGTAGTATAGTTGAGTCTTTTGTATAGACATGTAGCTAGCTAGCTAAATAAAGAACCATAATCCCAACTCATAATATTACTACCATGCATGAATCTGCAGGTAGCTAATGCTAAACAACTAGGTTCAAAGATAGCTAGCTAGTTCACATTAGGCTATATAACTAGCAATGCAAATGGCTCTTCTCGCCAGGAAAAACATCAGGGACAGACTGATATTCTGAAAAAGGTACAGGGATTGGACTGCTGACGACTGGTGTAAAGTCATTTTCTCTGATGAATCCCCTTTCCGATTGTTTGGGGCATCCGGAAAAAAGCTTGTCCGGAGAAGACAAGGTGAGCGCTACCATCAGTCCTGTGTCATGCCAACAGTAAAGCATCCTGAGACCATTCATGTGTGGGGTTGCTTCTCAGCCAAGGGAGTGGGCTCACTCACAATTTTTCCAAAGAACACAGCCATGAATAAAGAATGGTACCAACACATCCTCCGAGAGCAACTTTTCCCAACCATCCAGGAACAGTTTTGTGACGAACAATGCCTTTTCCAGCATGATGGAGCACCTTGCCATAAGGCAAAAGTGATAACTAAGTGGCTCGGGGAACAAAACATCGATATTTTGGGTCCATGGCCAGGAAACTCCCCAAACCTTAATCCCATTGAGAACTTGTGGTCAATCCTCAAGAGGCGGGTGGACAAACAAAAACCCACAAATTCTGACAAACTCCAAGCATTGATTATGCAAGAATGGGCTGCCATCAGTCAGGATGTGGCCTAGAAGTTAATTGACAGCATGCCAGGCGGATTGCAGAGGTCTTGAAAAAGAAGGGTCAATACTGCAAATATTGACTCTTTGCATCAACTTCATGTAATTGTCAATAAAAGCTTTTGACACTTATAAAATGCTTGTAGTTATACTTCAGTATTCCATAGTAACATCTGACAAAAATATCTAGACACTGAAGCAGCAAACTTTGTGGAAATTAATATTTGTGTCATTCTCAAAACTTTTGGCCACGATTGTAGACAAAGCCATGGCAGACCAATCCGAACTCTCGGCATTCCAGCCCATCCATTATCTCAGCCAATTATGGCTAGCCGGAAGATTCCTGTCTTTTCCGTGTCTAAACCAACTAGGCTCGTAAATTAACAGTTGTATTCGTATTTACAGATAGCAAACACGTTTGTTATTAAGGCACATAAAGGTTCACATGTTCCAGAAGGCATTTCTGCTAAAAAACGCATTTTGATAAAAAATGTATGTTTACGTTCAAATGTCTCTCCTGTGAAGTAGTACATACATACAACATACACCTAGTTTCCTGAAATGAGATGTTGTGGAAATTCTTACACAGGGACAATCAAAGTCAATTCTAAATGAATCGTTGTTTATTGACACTGTGCTGGAGAGGTTCCAACAAACCTAATGCACCATAGTGGAATGTCTGTCAGAAGCTCTGCTGGGGCAGTCCCAGCAGTTGTCTTATATATGGCTTTACACAGACAAGTTATATTTGCATGATTTAGCATAATTCATTAATCATTACCGTCTTGTTTCATTCATGCGACCGACCAATACTGGTTCATAACATGTGACATACCAATACCTCACAAGGCTTCTTCTCTCTAAGCTGAGACCTTGAAACTAAGATATCTTTCGTTCTCAAAACAAAGGTCTGGGCGTACTGCCAAATTGCAGCTACTGATAGTGAGGATTCGTTCAGTCAGTGTCACGATCGTCATTATGAATGGACCAAGGTGCAGCGTGGTAGGCTATCCATAGACAAGATCCCACAAAGGGGAAATGGCTGCCTAAATATGATCCCCAATCAGAGACAACGATAAACAGCTGCCTCTGATTGGGAACCATAACAGGCCAACATAGACACACAAACACCTAGATGACCCACCCTAGTCACACCCCGACCCAACCAACATAGAGAATAAAAAGCTCTCTATGGTCAGGGTGTGACAGTCAGTCACTTGCATGAACACAGAAATTGGTTTACAGAAAAGCACAAACATGCAACATAGAATTTGGTAGACAGAAAAGCACAAGTATTACATTTCCATCACAGAGTCACATATTCAACCTAGTTCAGCACAAAAATGTGGTAATTAACTACAATGACCATAATCCACTGCGCCAGTTTTTTCTGACTCGGACAAAGACAGGATCAGAGAAGAAGAGGCAAAGCGAGACGTTTCACTCTCGCCCAAATCGGTCCAAAATAAGCCCAAAATAAGGACAATTCCTTCGACCTCATGGCTTGGTTTTTGCTCTGACATGCACTGTCAACTGTTGGACCTTATATAGACAGGTGTGTGCCTTTACAAATCATGTCCAAACAATTGAATTTACCACAGGTGGACTCCAATCAAGTTGTAGAAACATCTTAAGGATGCTCAATGGAAACAGGATGCACCTGAGCTCAATTTCGAGTCTCATAGCAAAGGGTCTGAATACTTAAAACCTGTTTCACTTTGTCATTATGGGGTATTGTGTGTAGATTGATGAGGAAACAAATGTATTTAATCTATTTTAGAATAAGGCTTATAACATAATAAAATGTGGATAAAGTGAAGGGGTCTGAATACTTTCCGAATGCACTGTACACTCCTGAAATATTGTATTATTTCATAGTAATTTCCTACTTTTCTATTGACCTCTACCCAATGTGGACCTGACAAGACAATGGAATATTTTCAATGTTTTGGCAATTGAATGTTCACAATTTTTGGGTTTTGGAATTTCCATTAAAACGCTCTAAAATCATTTTAATGTCATTCATTACTTCATAATGCATTTAATGTTTTAAAAAATGACCGAAACTGAAATCGAAAACAGTAATTATTTATTAATAATCTACCCGAAACCGAACCGACCTCAAAAAACACTAATCACTCAGCACTAGTGTTATGCATTTGTTCTGAATTATGAATTCAGACCACTTTTTGTTTTGTGTTTCAGGAAAAGTTGATCAGGATCCAAACCCCACTGAAGGTCAGTTTGAAAACCACACTCCTCTCATTGTCTCTGTTATTTCCATAGTCTTCCATCATAACCCTCTACCACCAACCTTTCTTTTCTTTCTCCTATTTCTCCTCATCCCCCCCAGCCCCCACTGCCAGTGAGTGGGTGGGCTTCCAGGAGGCAGAGTATAAGTTCTTTGACCACCGGTCTACGTGGGACCAAGCCCAGAGGATCTGCTCCTGGTTCGATGCTTCTCTGGCTTCCATCCACTCTTCTGCGGAGGAGGTTTTCCTTGCCAACACACTGCACAAGGTACCACACACAAGCTTTTATAAAAACCTTACAACAACTTTATCACTCTTCATAAAGTAACACATCCACTGCTGAGAAGGAGGCCTTCCTGGCTGACATACTGCACAAGGTGCGCTACATAACCTTTATAATCCTTCATAATCCTTCATCAAGTTATAACCGTTTTATAGCTACTTCATGTTCATGAAGAACGTAACAGGATTAAACATCCACGTGGGCACTTTCATCTCTCTACAAAAGGTACCAGCCACCACGTGTTGTTTATCCAAGCTAATAGTCTATGCTGTACTGTACATCGCTGCATGTCACTAGAGGTCAAGTGTGTACGACTAGAGGCCGTGTGTGTTTTCTCACCTGCAGATGACCAAGGTAGAGGGGGACCACTGGTGGGTGGGGCTTCATACGTATGAGAACGATGGCCGTTTCCACTGGTCAGACCACTCTGTGCTCAACTATGTGTCCTGGGCTCTCGGCAGGCCACACCCACTCAGCCGCGACCGCAAGTGTGTCCACATGTCAGTCAGCAAAGGTGAGAATTGTGGGATGCTGTAATGTTTGTCCCGTAAATAGCATATTTAGTGTTTGTTTTTTTAACAATATTTAATCTTTCATTCTAAAACGTTCTACAGCGGAGTGGGCAGATCAGAAATGTCACTCAGACCTGCCCTACATCTGTAAGAGAGTGAATGTCACAGGCACTATCCCACCCACACCCTCCACCCCCCTGCCCCTCGCGGGCTGCCCCGATGGCTGGGGCCCCTTCCTGCACAAGGTAGGGCTTCTGGGTTATGTAGTTTCTACTGTGCTGATGAAGATATGCCAGTTACATGAATGTGACATTACGGTGTTATGTTATGATTTGATCTTCCATTTTAGCCTCTCAGTTGTTACCAGATCTCACATTAGATCTCAAACAGACCTCTGACCTGAGGTACTGGTTTCTCCTGGGTTATGTTATGTGTGAGAGCATGATGGTCCTTCCTGACCTCTGACCTTCCTGTGTGTGTGTGTGTGTGTAGTGTTATAAGGTGTTTGGTCATGAGGAGAGCCGGAGGGCCACATGGTCAGGAGCCAGGCTCATGTGTGAGTCACAGGGAGGAGCCTTGGCTGTGGTGCCCAATCACGTGGAGCAAGGTAGTTTTATACTCACTCACACACGCACGCACACACAACCAAACAAACACACGCACGGTTTCACATACACACACAAGGGCAAACACACACATACACCATCAATAAACATCAGTGGTTCCCAAACTGTCGGGCGGTCGGCAGAGGGGGGGCGGAGAGGTAGGGGGAGATGAACATACAGGAAAACATATTTTTTAAGGAACTCAGTCGGTCTTTCAACTTACTCTTGAAAGTTTCGAAATTGGGTGATGCATCAGCAGTTTTGCTCTTGTCATGTCAGTTATTGCCTTAGAGAGCTTTTTGTAACTTGTCCCAGTTCCCCAACGATGAAAGAGGGGCATGATTTGATTGAAAAAGTTTGGGAAGCACAGAATAACATCATGCATGCTGTCTCCCACAGCCTTTGTCACCACTCTGCTGTCCAACGTGAGTTTTGACCTGTGGGTGGGGCTCACGTCTGACTCTAAAGGCCACTTCCAGTGGGCTCGTCCTGGACTCCTCAGCTACACCAACTGGGCCTCTGGAGAACCCCTGGACAACAGTGGACCACTCCACAACAAGGCTCCGGTACATACCACCCTGGTCTAATCTTTTTCTGTATTAATCCAGTCTTTGGTGGCATCCCAAATGGCACCCTATTCCCTACATAGTGCACTACTTCAGAACCAGGGTACTAGTCAAAAGTAGTTCACTATATATGTAACATGGTGCCATTTGGGATGCATATTTGGTCCGTGGGTCCAGTCTTTGTCATGTCCATTGTTCATCATTGTCACCTGACAGAGGAACTGTGTGGTGATGATCCATGGGAACCCAGCTAAAAATACTGGCATGTGGGCATCCCGGGCCTGTGAGATGGAGAAACATGGCTACATCTGCCGGAAGAAACAAGGTACAGGACATGTCACAACTCCAAACGGCACAGCCACTCGCAATTCAACAGTGCATAACATAACTAACCAGTGAATTATGTAACGGACAAGCATTCCTGTGTGAATCTAGTACATAGTACTGTACCTACTGACACACATACCTGATATATTAAACAGTTGTGTTTATATCAGTCAGCAGAAACAGTTTCCTTTATATACTGATATATCTTTGTCTCCTTAGACCCAGCTCTGCCCCCTGGCGCTGCCCTCCTGCCCTCCTCCCTGTCGGGAGCCCTGGACCTGGGTGGAGTGTCGTACCGCATAGTGAAGAAGCGCTTGGACTGGATGGGGGCGCTGCATGTGTGCGAGTCTCTGAACGGGACGTTGGCTTCAGTGAGAGACCCCTACCAACAGGCTTACCTCACACTGCTGATGAACAGCCTACACCTCCCAGCATGGATCGGCCTTTACAACTATGGGGTGAGGCCCTGGACATGACAAGCTGGGAGGAGTTATGCACTTCTACGAGATCTTTTATTGCTTTGTTTTGATACAACAACATGGTAACATGTAGGGTGAGATAATTGCATCACTACAAATCAATATTACATTGATATAATCAGATCTTCAAAAGATTGATTTAACTAGATTGACCAATGAGGTAAGACTTGGGGTCAGAAGATTAGGATTAACTCCTCCTCTGTTCCACACTCAGGGACGGAGCTTCAGCTGGTTGGGCGAGGAGGACCTGAGTTACACTGCCTGGCGGGATGGGGAGCCTAATACACTGTCTGGATGTGGTCACATGACCACGGTGGGGCAGTGGACTATGACCCCCTGTGACGCTAAACTGGATGCTGCCATCTGTCAGATTAATACAGGTGGGTGTGTGTGCGCATCCGTGTGTGTAATACAGTATATGAACATGTGTGTATATAGTGTGTGTAAGCCCTGTTTCTCTCTCTCTCTCTCTCTCTCTCTCTCTCTCTCTCTCTCTCTCTCTCTCTCTCTCTCTCTCTCTCTCTCTCTCTCTCTCTCTCTCTCTCTCTCTCTCTCTCTCTCTCTCTCTCTCTCTCTCTCTCTCTCTCTCTCTCTCTCTCTCTCTCTCTCTCTCTCTCTCTCTCTCTCTCTCTCTCTCTCTCTCTCTCTCTCTCTCTCTCTCTCTCTCTCTCTCAGAGGAGGCTTTGGTGCACAAGTGGAGTTTCCCAGGACAGTGCCCTCACTCTCTGGGCGACTGGGCCTGGTTGCCTTTCAGGAACCACTGCTACTCCTTCAACCTGCAGAGCCTCCGGCTGCAGACCGACGCCCACTCCTCCTGCAGGAAGGGTAAGAAGGACACTCTGTCAACTGCCAATCACACAGTCCAGATATGACCTTAGTCAGCCAGACCAGAGCCCTATAGAGAATAGGATGCCATTTTGGACGCACAACAGTGGATTCCATGACGTGGTTAGATTTTAGCAGCAAGGACCGCTATTTCTTGTCCTGGAATCCCGCTTAACTGACAGGTTTCAAGTCTGCTTGAAAGCTGCTAGCCATCAAGCTAACAAAGTTAGTCCCAGATTAATTTTCCAATGGGCCCCTTTTGTCCGGAGAAGTGAATGAACGGTGCCAGCCCTGTAGGAGCTGCTGAGGATTATAGGCTTGAGGTGGCTTCCTTGATTACGCCAGCCTACGTAAAAAACTAGAGAAAACGGAATGTTTACCTTTCCTACGCCGGTGGCTGGACGGCGTTCGGCCTTGTTGGATGCATCTCCACCTTGTCGTTTGTTGTGATCCGACTGGCCGGTGTTGCCAGGAGTTCGTTCGCCAGGGGAGCCATCTCCTGCCTCTCCTCCCCCTTCTGATAGCGGAGTCGAAGGAGCACAGCAAGAGGAGCATGGCAATCAACAATGGTCGCATGTCTCGAGCCGTGGAACCAAAGACAGTGCTTACTCCTACTCCTTCCCCTACGATTTTGAAGTTGACCCCTGCAACCTTCCGTCCCTGCTCTGGATTGCTGTTTATTTTCAGAGCCACATTCCTGTAAAGCTTAGAGAGGACATAATGTTGAATACTGTTGAAGTAATATGGCTACAGGTTCATCTGCCTCACCTAAAGACCATTCTTGTGGGAAGCTGCTATAGACCACCAAGTGCCTGGATAACGTGTGAAATGCTTGATAATGTATGCGATATCAACAGAGGTATATTCTCTGGGTGTTTTAAATATTGACTGGCTTTTGTCAATCTGCCCACTCAAGAAAAAGCTTCAAACTGTAACCAGGTTCAGGTTATCAGTCAACCTACCAGGGTAGAATGAAATCATCAACATGTATTGATCACATCTTTACTAATGCTGCAGAAATGTGCATTGCAGAAATGTCCATTGGATGTACTGATCACAATATAGTAGCCATATCTAGGAAAACCAAAGTTCCAAAGGCTGGGCCTAATGTAGTGTATAAGAGGTCATACAATAACTTTTGTAGTGATTCCCATGTTGTTGATGTAAAGAATATTTGTTGGTCCATGGTGTGTAATGAGGAGCAAACAGACGTTGCACTTGACACATTTATGAAATTGCTTATCCCAGTTACTAATAAGCATTAAGAAAATGACTGTAAAACCGGTTAAATCCCTGTGGATTTGAAAAATTGTATGGTTGAGAGGGATGAGGCAAAAGGAATGGCAAATCAGTCTGGCTGCACAACCGATTGGCAAACGTACTGCAAATTGAGAAATCATGTGACTAAACTGAATAAAAAAGACAAAACTACACTATGAAACAAAGATAAATTACATAAAGAATGATAGTAAATTGCTTTGGAGCACCTTCAATTAAATTTTGGGAAAAAAGGCAAACTCAGCTCCATCATTCATTGAATCAGGTGGCTCATTCCTCACAAAACGGACTGATATTGCCAACTACTTTAATGATTTTTTTAATTGGCAAGATCAGCAAACTTAGGCATGACATGCCAGCAACAAACGCTGACACTACACATCCAAGTATATCTGACCAAATTATGAAAGACAAGAATTGTAATTTTGAATTCTGTAAAGTGAGTGTGGAAGAGGTGAAAAAATGATTGTTGTCTATCAACAATGACAAGCCGCCAGGGTCTGACAACTTGGATGGAAAATTACTGAGGATAATAGCGGACGATATTGCCACTCCCATTGGCCATATCTTCAATTTAAGCCTACTAGAAAGTGTGTGCCCTCAGGCCTGGAGGGAAGCAAAAGTCATTCCTCTACCTAAGAATAGCAAAGCCCCCTTTACTGGCTCAAATAGCCGACCAATCAGCCTGTTACCAACCCTTAGTAAACTTCTGGAAAAAATGGTGTTTGACAAGATACAATGCTATTTTACAGTAAACAAACTGACAGACTTTCAGCACACTTATAGGGAAGGACATTCAACAAGCACAGCACTTACACAAATTACTGATGATAAAAAGATTGTGGGGGCTGTTTTGTTAGACTTCAGTTCGGCTTTTGACATTATTGATCATAGTCTGCTGCTGGAAAAACGTATGTGTTATGGCTTTACATCCCCTGCTATATTGTGGATAAAGAGTTACCTGTCTAACAGAACACAGAGGGTGTTATTTAATTTGAAGCCTCTCAAACATAATCCAAGTAGAATCAGGAATTCTCCAGAGCAGCTGTCTAGGCCCCTTTTTTCAATCTTTACTAACATGCCACTGGCTTTAAAGCCAGTGTGTATGTTTGTATACGGATGACTCAACACTATACACGTCAGCTACTACAGCGGCTGAAATGACTGCAACACTTAAGAGCTGTAATTAGTTTCAGAATGGGTGGCAAGGAATAAGTTAGTCTTAAATAACTATACTCACTGTATTTGGGACAAATCATTCACTAAACCCTAAACCTCAACTAAATCTTGTAATAAATCATGTAGAAATTGCAAGTTGACTGTCATGGTCAAAACATATTTTTTACAACAGTAGCTAAGAAGGGGAGAAGTCTGTCAATAATAAACCATTGCTCTACCTTAACAGCACTATCAACAAGGCAGGTCCTACAGACTAGTTTTGTCGCACCTGGACTACTGTTAAGCCGTGTGGTCAGGTGCTGCAAAGAGGGACTTAGGAAAATTGCAATTGGCTCAGAACAGGACAGCACAACTGGCCCTTGGATATGCATGTCAATATCTCCTGATTGACTTCATCACTACTTGCATTTGTGAGAGGTATTGACATGTTGAAACGTAGCGATATGCGCGGAGAGTCAGGAAGCAAGTTCAGGGAGTGAATACATTTAATTAATAAATGAACAAAACGAGAAACACAAACAGCGCACCGACATGAAACAGCAACAATGACGACTGGGGAAGAAACCAAAGGGGAGGGACATATCAAGGGCAGGTGATCAAGGAGGTGATGGAGTCCAGGTGAGTGTCATTATGCGCGTAACGCTGGTGACAGGTGTGCGCCCTAACGAGCAGCCTGGTGACCTAGAGGCCGGAGGGGAGCACACGTGACAGGACCTCCTCCCCGACGCGCGGCACCAGCCGCAGGACGCCGACCAAGATGACAATCCCGGGGATCAGGAGCGGAACGGTCACCTCTGCTAAGGCGCGGGAACCTGTCGATCTGGCTGAGGCACGGGAGCATGACGACCTAGAGCCCCGGAGAGAGAGCATACGTAACAGTACCCCCTCCCCGGCGCGTTCGGCTCCGGCTGCAGGACGCCAACCGAAGGGATGATCCGGAGCGGACCGGTCGCCTCCGCTGAGGCACAGAAACCCGACGAACCGGCTGAGACCTCCTGGTTGCCTCCGCTGAGGCACAGAAACCTGACGAACCGGCTGAGACCTCCTGGTTGCCTCCGCTGAGGCACAGAAACCTGACGAACCGGCTGAGACCTCCTGGTTGCCTCGGTTGAGGTACAGGAACCTGTTCACCCAGTTTAGGCATGGGAGCCTACAAACCGGCTGAGGCAGGTAGCGCTGGCTCCAATACCCGGACCCGACATCACCTCCAACACAAAAACAAAAAACTCTTTAATAAATAAATGAACAAAACAAGAAACACAAACAGCGCACCGACATGAAACAGCAACAATGACGACTGGGGAAGAAACCAAAGAGAGTGACATATATAGGGCAGGTGATCAAGGAGGGGATGGAGTCCAGGTGAGTGTCATTATGCGCGTAACGCTGGTGACAGGTGTGCGCCCTAACGAGCAGCCTGGGGACCTAGATGCCAGAGTTGACTGTTTAAACAACTAGCACACAGCTCAGACTTTTTATTTTATTTAATCTTTATTTAACTAGGCAAGTAAGTTAAGAACACATTTTTATTTACAATGACAGCCTACCCCATCCAAACCCTAACCTGGATGACGCTGGGCCAATTGTGCGCCGCCCTATGGGACTCCCAATCACGGCCGGTTGTGATACAGCCTGGAATCGAACCAAGGTCTGTCGTGACGCCTCTAGCACTGAGATGAAGTGCCTTAGACCGCTGCGCCACTGGGGAGCCCTGAGACACCCATGCACACCTATGCATAACCGACAAGACATACCACCAGAGGTCTCTTCACACTCTTCACAGAACAGACTATGGGAGGCGCACAGTACTACATAGAGCCATGACTACATGGAACTCTATTCCACATCAGGTAACTGATGCAAGCAGTAGAATCAGATTTAAAAAACAGATAAAAATACACCTTATGGAACAGCAGGGACTGCGAAGCAACACAAACATAGGCACAGACACATGCATACACACAGATGATAACATACGCACTATACACACACATACACATGGATTATCTGTTGTTGATATGTGGTTGTGGAGTAGGGGCCTGAGGGCATACACTTAGTGTGTTGTGAAATCTGTTATGAATGTATTGTAATGTTTTTTAAATTGTATACCTGCCTTCATTTTGCCGGACCCTAGGAAGAGTAGCTGCTTCCTTGGCAGCCGCTAATGGTGATCCATAATAAATACAAATACAAACAGTCTCTATATGTAGCTAATGGGGATCCATAATAAATACAAATACAGTCTCTATATATAGCTAATGGGGATCCCTAATAAATACAAACAGTCTCTATATATAGCTAATGGGGATCCCTAATAAATACAAATACAGTCTCTATATATATAGCTAATGGGGATCCATAATAAATACAGTCTCTATATATAGCTAATGGGGATCCATAATAAATACAGTCTCTATATATAGCTAATGGGGATCCATAATAAATACAAATACAGTCTCTATATATAGCTAATGGGGATCCCTAATAAATACAAACAGTCTCTATATATAGCTAATGGGGATCCCTAATAAATACAAATACAGTCTCTATATATATAGCTAATGGGGATCCATAATAAATACAGTCTCTATATATAGCTAATGGGGATCCATAATAAATACAGTCTCTATATATAGCTAATGGGGATCCATAATAAATACAAATACAGTCTCTATATATATAGCTAATGGGGATCCATAATAAATACAGTCTCTATATATAGCTAATGGGGATCCATAATAAATACAGTCTCTATATATAGCTAATGGGGATCCATAATAAATACAAATACAGTCTCTATATATAGCTAATGGGGATCCATAATAAATACAAATACAGTCTCTATATATAGCTAATGGGGATCCATAATATATACAAATACAGTCTCTATATGTAGCTAATGGGGATCCATAATAAATACAAATACAAACAGTCTCTATATGTGACACTTTACATGCACATTGTGACACTAAAAGATCACAGAGTACATTACAGCTCTTTCCACTCAATCGCTGTTGTCACGGAGAGAGCTTTCAGCGCTCAGCACTGACGTCAATGACCAAATACGTCAATAAGTCTAAATTAGCAGTGATTCATTGAGCTGTTATTGAAATGCACTCGCTTTATTATCTCATGATTTCCCACTTTCATTTTCCTTATCATCCCTCTCTTTCCTTGTTTCACACCTCCCTCTGTCAACTCCTCTCTGACCGCATTTAATTATCTCAATATGGTTATCTGATCTTCTCTCGCTCGCTCGCTCTCTCTCTCTCTCTCTCTCTCGCTATACCCCCCTCTCTCTCCTCCAGTGGGTGGCCAGCTGCTGTCGGTCCTGGATGAAACAGAGAATGGCTTTGTGTGGGAGCACATCCAGGGCTACCAGGAGCAGGCCCACGGAGCCTGGCTGGGTATGACCTTTAACTCCAAAGGTAAGGAGCTCCTCAGGATGTACACAGTGAAAAGTATACACAGATGACTCCAACTGTTAAAACCATGTAAATATCATATACTGCAAGGTCATATAATCTAATGGGCACTGTAAGAAGAGTCATTTGTCAAAGTGACATATGCTATCCATATACTCATTCATATATTATATACATGATTTGTACACACCTTTTTGCAATAGGGTTTTCCAGGGATATTTCAAGGTATTCTTCAGACAGGCGTGTGTGTGTGTGTGTGTGTGTGTGTGTGTGTGTGTGTGTGTGTGTGTGTGTGTGTGTGTGTGTGTGTGTGTGTGTGTGTGTGTGTTGTTCCTGGTGTTGTCCTGCAGGGGGCAGTCTGATGTGGTCTGAGAGTGCAGAGGTGAAGTTCACTAACTGGGAGGTGCAGGGCACCAACTTGAGCATGCTGTTTCCCAACGCCTGCTTCTGGATCCAGAGCAACACAGGCCTTTGGAAACCAGGCTCCTGCAAGAACCACACACACGGAGTCATCTGCAAACGGCCACGCAGTAAGGAAGGCCTCACCCTGTAGCGCAGACAAATAACACTATGGAAAATGTCATACTTGTACACAGTGATAGCAAAGATGTATGACCGCCTACTGTGCTTCATTTAAAACTGCAAACAGCAATCTCTGAACTGACAACACAACTTGAATGTTATCTTTTCCGTTGCAGGTGCTGAGGCTTTGGCGGTAGTCTGTAAGTATGGATAGGATATCCTATTATGTTTGTTCAAGTCATCAAATGTTAGATTTGTTTAAATCTGTAATGCTAATCTGTAAAAAAAACAAAAAAAAAACAGTCCCTCTTTCTCTCTCTCTCCCTCTCTCCCGCTCTCACTCTTTCTCTCCTTCTCTCTCTCCCCCTCCCTCCCTGTCTGTCTCAGCTGAAGAGGACCACCTGCCCACTCTGATTGTGATCATGGTGACGGGCCTGGCGTTGGTGATCCTCATCGTGAGCGTGATCTACCTGTACCGCCGGCGCCAGGCAGGCTCCCGGGGATCTTACGAGGGGGCGCGCTACAGCCGCACCAAGTCCAACCCCTCCGAACAGGCCGAGAAGAACATCCTGGTGTCTGACATGGAGCTCAACGAGCAGCCGGAGTAGCACAGCCCACCAGGACTGGCCCCTCCCCCCAGGGCAGAAAACACCTGGGAGTACCTAATACTGACTGACCCACTGTCTGACTGATACACATTCTGCTTCTACGTTTTATGTCCCTGTTCTGTTTGAAAAGATGTTGAAGATGCTGAAGGTCTGTGCTGTGTGGAGCGCAGCAGATGCTAATCAAATTCCATTTAAACAGTCATTCTCCAAAGGGGTTAATAATATGCAAATTACAATATGAACTGCTTTTCTTAGTAGTATAGCAATAATGTTTCTGATGTCAGTTTCACATTTCATTTCAAACAAGTTCCTGTTTTTGGTCGCTAAGTCTAAAAGGCAGATGCCAAAAGCCAAAGACAAAGGCTTTGCACCAGTTCTTCCCTTGTCAGGAGACTCAGTATCATCCAAATATCAACACAACCTCCATCGAGACCATGACAGTATTTACCTGAGGTTAACTTCAGGTTTGTTTTGTATATTTCCTTTTGGTTTGTTTGTGTGTTTTTTGTCCAGTGCAGCTGTAGTGAATCTGTAGTGAATCTAATTCTGGTTGTTGTAGTGAAACTTTTGTTGTTGCCCGTCCCCTTCCCTCCCTCCCTTCTGTTCTGACTGACACGTCAGCAGAGCCTGGTTGGAAAGCAATACTTACTTTGGTGTGAAAGAGAAGAGGACAGTGATTTTTAGAGTGTTGATTTTAGAGTGATTTTAAAGGGTCCCTGGCCTGTTCACCACAACTGCACATACAGTAGGAGAGAGGGGGGGGGGGGGGGGGGGACAGAAATTTGACTTGATACAGACTGATACCGTCTTTTGTTGTCTTGGCACAGTGTGATGGGGTCGATAAGGGTATGACACCCATTATATTTCAGTATGTAACATTCTAGAGGGTTTTAGAGGGGTTTGTTTTAGTACTTTCTACCACCATCATGAGCAGAACCAACATTTATTACTTAAAGTAACTGTCCAGTGTTTCCAGATTTCTATGAAATAGGACCTAAAATGAATTACAAAATGAGTGAAATAGTTTTCCTTAAAAAAAATTGTAATTAGGTATGTTAAAAAGCAGCTTTTCTGTGTTGGAATGGTGTGGGCGTACCCCAACAACAGAATGGTGTGGGAGTATATCGGGTCATAAAAAAATTCATGCGAGTAGACCGCTGATTGGCCAGCACATCCTCCTCAGGAGGATGAAATCATCTTCTATGAGGAAGTAGCAAGCGTTTTTTAAACAGTCTGTTTGAGATACAGGTTTGAGGTGCGGTTTTTGAAGTATTTTTTCTCCAATTCATGCTTTGACCACAAATACGAGTATAGGATAAGTCAACAACATTACTTGGTTATGAGTTAACAGAAGAGAAAAAAAAAGTGAGATTTTCACTAGACAGTTACTTTTTGTTGATCTTGTCTCACCGCTGCAACTCCCCCACGGGCTCAGGAGGGGCGAAGGTCAAGTCATGCGTCCTCCAAAAGATGACCTGCCAAACCACACTTCTCAACACCCACCCGCCAGCTGCATTGTTCAACTAATTACTCAAGTCAGCATGCAGGCACCCAGCCTGCCACAAGAGCGCAATGACTCAAGTAAAGCCCCCCGGCCAAACCCTCCACGGACAACGTTGGGCCAATTGTACGCCGCCCTATGGAACTCCCGGGCATGAACAGTTGTGACACAGGCTGGTATTGAACCTGGGCCTGTAGTGGCACCTCAGGAGGCCTCTAGTCAGTTACTTTAAGCAAAGGACAGTGCATTCACTCCTTTGTTTATGCATTATTACTAAGGTACTTTTCAATTGTTTTTGTGTTATTTCCTTCCTTTGACTTTTGGATGGGTAACATGGTGTAAAGTATGTGAACGTCTGTGTTAGTCTCATGACTAGTATGGATGGTTAGGTTTCCCATGTTAATGTCTGTGTTTGTTGGTGGTACGATTACACACTGACCTGCAGCCATGGAAAACATACCCTATATATACAAAGTATGTGGACACCCATTCAAATGAGTGGATTCGGCTATTTCAGCCACACCCGTTGCTGACCGGTGTATAAAATCAAGCACACAGCCATGCAATCTCCATAGACAAAACATTAGCAGTAGAATGGCGTTTCTGAAGATCTCAGTGACTTTGATGCCACCTTTCATCAAATTTCTTCCCTGCTAGAGCTGCCCCGGTCAACTGCAAGTGCTGTTATTGGGAAGTGGAAACGTTTAGGAGCAACAACGGCTCAGCCGCGAAGTGGTAGGGCGCACAAGCTCACAGAATGGGACCGCAGAGTGCTGAAGCGCGTAGTGTGCAGAAATCGTCTGTCCTCGGTTGCAACACTCACTACTGAGTTCCAAACTGTAACTGTAAGCAACGTCAGCACAAGAACTGTTTGTCAGGAGCTTCATGAAATGGGTTTCCATGGCCAAGCAGCCGCACACAAGCCTAAGATCACCATGCGCAATGCCAAGCGTAGGCTGGAGTGGTGTAAAGCTCTCCGGCATTGGACTCTGGAGCAGTGGAAACGCATTCTCTGAAGTGATGAATCACGCTTTACCATCTGGCAGTCTGATGGACGAATCTGGGCTTTGGCGGACGCCAGCAAAATGCTACCTCCCCGAATGCATAGTGCCAACAGTAAAGTTTGGTGGAGGAGGAATAATGGTCTGGGGCTGTTTTTTCAGGGTTCAGGCCCCATAGTTCCAGTAAAGGGAAATCTTAACGCTACAGCATACAATGACATTCTAGACGATTCTGTGCTTCCAACTTTGTGGCAACAGTTTGGGGAAGGCCCTTTCCTGTTTCAGCATGACAATGCCCTTGTGCACAAAGCGAGGTCCTCACCTCAACCCCATCGAACACCTTTGGGATGAATTGGAACACCGACTGCTTGCCAGGCCTAATCGCCCAACATCAGTGCCCAACCTCAATAATGCTCTTGTGGCTGAATGGAAGTCCCAACATCTAGTGGAAAGCCTTCCCAGAAGAGTGGAGGCTGTTATAACAGCAAAGGGGGGACCAGCTCCATATTGATGCCCAGGATTTTGGAATGAGATGTTCGATGAACAGGTGTCCACAAACTTTTGGTCATGTCATGGAACTTAGGTCACCTGTAGGTCATTCACTTGAAAGTGACACATCTGACATGAGTCAACATGTACAATACCAGTCAAAGGTTTGTACACACCTACACAATCCAGGGTTTTTCTTAATTTTTGACTTTTTTCTACATTGTAGAATAATAGTGAAGACATCAAAACTATGAAATAACACACATGAAATCATGTAGTAACCAAAAAAGTGTTAAAAAAAACAACAGGACAATTTTTGGTTACTACATGATACCATATATGTTATTTCATAGTTTTGATGTCTTGACTATTATTCTACAATGTAGAAAATAGTAAAAATAAAGAAATACCCTTGAATGAGTCCAAACTTTTGATTGGTACTGTATATACAGTATTACAGTTCTGGATGTTGCAACAAACTTGTCGTTTGTATGTGGTATGTTCCACAAGGTACTAGAGAACCTTACTTAAGGGGCAACCTCTATATCAATGCAAAATACAGCTAGGAAAACCAAAGAACTAGTTTGAAAAGGGAAATGATCCACCACATACTTTATATATTTAGAAATAGAAAGATCAACTCATCCATCTTATTTCCCCTTGTCATGTCTTAACCGTGTGTTGTACATTATTGGGTGGAGGAAAGTAAGGTTTCTAACAGAGCACAACTAGATTCAATGCAGGGAATCAACCAAAACCCTAACTTCTGGGTTCCCATTTGAATAGGAGGCAAAAACAGATGTTTTCTTCCCCCACATAACATTCCTCCTCCTACGGTTCCCTCCTTCTCGTGACCGGATTTCTGTCCTCCTGCTCCGTGGAATTCTTTGGAGAAGTTTGAGATAGAAACTCTCGGTGGGCCAGTGAGCCACGCTTCGAAACCAGCTCTTTTCTGCTCTGTAAAGCGGACGAATGGGGCTGAGGAGAGAGAGGGGGAGGGAAGATGGAGGGGGGGGGGGGGGGGGGGGGGTGATCGTGTGTGTGTGTTGTCATCTCCAACTGTGGAATGTTGAGTCGACAAGAAGAACTCAGTGGCAGGTCTGGAACCAATCAGAGCAAAAGAGCTCAGGGCTGAAAGAGAAGGGTGAGAGAATGGGAGAAAATGGGGGGAAAAGAATGGAGGGAGAGAGAGAGACTGACAGGCAGGCACGTATGGGGAAAGAAAGGGGCAGGGAAGGAGGAATGGAGATGAGAGAAGAGAAGTGACATGTCATAGGTTCACCCTGCCTCCTAGTGGAGGGTTGCTGTAGCACCCTGCTTCTAAACGACTGCCTAACTGGTTGTAATGAATTTGAGCTGCCTACAAGTTGGAGATGCCTACAAAGTGATGATGTGTGAGTCTGGCTCTGGTGTTCTGCCCTATCTGGGACTGACTGTGTGACTGTGGTGGGCTTTTAAAATTTGAATCCCTGTGAAGAAAGGTTCAAATAAGCACCTGTTTTGATTTTTTAAATATTTGTTGTTTTTATATGAAATTAATAAAATATATGTTGGCTAAATGACTCTCAATAGAATTATTTCATAAGTTGTTGGTACTTTAGTTACACCATTATATGCACATTATTGTGGGGGGACGAGATGTTTACGGTTGCCTTGTTATATCATGACTGAACTATGACTGAAATAGTTGTGATGTTGAAGAACCCCCACCAGAGGGCAGGTCTTGCTCACAGTAACAGCTTGACTGTGTTTCAAATGAGTTCCTCACTCTCCTGGTCTGATGCTTCATATCCTCTCTCTCTCTCTCTCTCTCTCTCTCTCTCTCTCTCTCTCTCTCTCTCTCTCTCTCTCTCTCTCTCTCTCTCTCTCTCTCTCTCTCTCTCTCTCTCTCTCTCTCTCTCTCTCTCTCTCTCTCTCTCTCTCTCTCTCTCTCTCTCTCTCTCTCTCTCTCTCTCTCTCTCTCTCTCTCTCTCTCTCTCTCTCTCTCTCTCTCTCTCTCTCTCTCTCTACCCCATACATATCTACTGTATGTTTATGTGTGCTTGAATTTCTGCAGCTGTGTCTCCATCCAGTCTGGTCAGACTCTTAGTTCAGGCTGTGATCCTGATCTGCCACACCTCATTGGAGGAGAATGGAAGGAGGGCCTCTACCTTTGCTCTGGCAGGGACTCCTTCTGCCTTCAGGCACCAATAGCTTGTCTATGTGCGGCCTGCCTGTTGCAGCTGATCTGGCAGTGAGGCATTGTGGTTGGCTACCCCTAGCTGTAGCTGCAGCACTAATGTCTAGCCCTGATCTGTTTCGCCTGTCCTTGTGGTTGTCTCCACACCCTCCAGGTGTCGCCCATCTTCCCCACTTATCCTCTGGGTATTTATACCTGTGTTTCCTGTCTGTTTGTGCCAGTTCGTCTTGTTTGCCAAGCTTACCAGCGTTTGTCCTGTCGGCACCTGTCTTTTCCCAGGCTCTCCTTTCTCGTCCGCCTGGTTTTTAACCCTTGCCTGTCCTGACCCTGTACCCGCTCGACTGACCACTTTGGCTGTCCCTGCCTGCCGTCCTGTACCTTTGCTCCTACTCTGGATTATTGACCCCTACCTGCCTTGACCTGTCGTTTGCCTGTCTCTGTTACAATAAACATTGTTACTTCATACAGTCTGCACTTGGGTCTTACCTTGATACTTGATAACTAATGTGCTGTGAGCCATTGTAATGAGTTCAACTGGAGCCCTTTAAGACTGAGACAATCAGTGTGTCAGACCAGGTGTGCCAGCCAAGTGGACATGAGGCCCGACGGCTCTATCCACTGGCCAGGTGTACACTGTTTGGCAAATTATTTGACCTAGGTGTCTGTCCAGAGTTTGTTCCATAGACCAATGGACAAGGGGTGTAGTGATTAGGCAGAACACTTGGATTAATATTAGTATTTAGGCAGATTGTTTGTGCCATAATCAAGCGAGAGACCTCTCTGTCTGAGTACGGAGGGAATCACTCATTCCAAATCAAACAGAGGAGATTGTTTCTCTTGCAGGGAGAGAACTAAATGTCTTTGTCATTATCTCACTTAGACTGCCTGTCAAAACTCATCTGCCTAAATATTTTACGCAGTTAGTGGTATTGATGTAAGAGCCATGAGGTAGAAAATAGCATTTTTATATTTGAAGTTATTACAGTATTATGTATTTGTACATTTGTTCATATTTAGAATATGTATATCTATTTGTATATGAATCCCCCTTTGTATAGGCTAGCACAGACTGGAATATGTTCCGGGATTCTTCCGATGGCATTGAGGAGTACACCATATCAGTCACTGGCTTTATCAACAAGTGCATCGAGGACGTTGTCCCCACAGTGACTGTATGTACATACCCCAACCCGGAAGCTTATAAGAAATCCCGCTATGCCCTCCGACGAACCATCAAACAGGCAAAGCGTCAATACAGGACTAAGATCGAATCGTACTACATTGGCTCCGAAGCTCGTCGGATGTGGCAGGGCTTGCAAACTATTACAGACTACAAAGGGAAGCACAGCCGAGAGCTGCCCAGTGACACAAGCCTACCAGACGAGCTAAATCACTTCTATGCTCCGAGGCAAGTAGCACTGGAACATGTATGAGAGCATCAGCTGTTCCGGACGACTGTGTGATCACGCTCTCCGCAGCCGATGTGAGTAAGACCTTTAAACAGGTCAACATTCACAGGGCCAGACGGATTACCAGGACGTGTATCCGAGCATGCGCTGATCAACTGGCAAGTGTCTTGCACAGGGGCCCCTCAGGGGTGAGTGCTCGGTCCCCTCCTGTACTCCCTGTTCACTCATGACTGCACAGCCAGGCATGACTCCAACACCATCATTAAGTTTACCGATGACACAACAGTGGTAGGCCTGATCAGTGACAACGACGAGACAACCTATAGGGAGGAAGTCAGAGACCTGGCCATGTGGTGCCAGGACAACAACCTCTGCCTCAACTTGATCAAGACAAAGGAGATGATTGTGGACTACAGGAAAAGGAGGACCGAGCTCGCCCCCATTCTCATCGACGGGGCTGTAGTGGAGCAGGTTGAGAGCTTCAAGTTCCTTGGTGTCCACATCACCAACAAACTAACATGGTCCAAGCACACCAAGACCACAAGGCAGTACATCACCGGGGCCAAGCTTCCTGCCATCCAGGACCTCTAAACCAGGCAGTGTCAGCGGAAGGCCCTAAAAATTGTCAAAGACTCCAGCCACCCTAGTCATAGACTGTTCTCTCTGCTACCGCACGGCAAGCGGTACCAGAGCTCCAAGTCTCGGTCCAAGAGGCTTCTAAACAGCTTCTACCCCCAAGCCATAAGACTCCTGAACAGCTAATCAAATGGCTACCCAGACTATTTGCATTGCCACCCCCCTCTACGATTTGATTTGATTTGATTAGATGCTCCATTTGGTTTAATCCAAATGACGTCATATCCCTGACATCACTGCTTCAATCAGTAAACGAGAAGAATACCGTTTTTGAACATGTTAAATTCATTTTCATTGTAAACTTTTCATTACTATATAAAAGGTAAAACGGAGAAACCTTTTGAATGTTTTTATTTGCGTCAGACTCACTGCTTTTTACATAGACCGTGGTTGAATTTTTTGAGAAGCCTGCACCACTGCAGTTTGTGGAGAGAGTGGTCCTGATGCCTCGTCCATTCAGGATAGATGAGGCTCGGTTAGAGTCTGAGGCAGGGCCGGCGACAGAGCGAATCAGTTGGACGGGCCTTTGATATCCATAGGTGGGGACGTTTTTTCACGGGACCTTCTATGTGTGCATGCGCTTGTGTGTTCACAATTTTTTTTCATGGGTCTTATAGTAGATCATTGCAGCTCGTGAGTTTCAAGTTTGGCTAAGCTTGTAATTTAGCCTACCATTTCTACCGATCTGAGTGACAGTTATGAGTATTTTTATATGTGCATTTTTGTGGAACAGTTACATTTTAGTAAAAACGTTTCGTATCTCAAAATCATTGTCACATGGTTAATCAATGAATACAATTATAAAAATCTATAAGTTAAAGTTCAACTAAAGCAAGAGCAACAGCCTCTGTCATATGGACACATTGATACACCGTGGTCCATAAGGGGCTAAAGAAATCAGCGCATAAAACTCAGAGATACATAGCCTATAGGCCAATGCAGCAGTAGGTATCTTTAACTAAGTAAAATGCATAAGCCTAAAGCCGATAAACAAAAACAGTAAAAAATATCCTGATGAAAATTCTGTTTTTTTCAATCACATTCACCTCTCTACTGTGGGGAGTTAAGACAACTGCCAAAGGGGCACTGTCCTGCATGTGCACACAGCAGGCCAGGTACATGACTGTAATTAATACACGTATTAACAGAAATGTATGTAACCAAATGACAGGGGATTAACGGTACATTTACTTGGCTTACTGGTGACATATGTAATAGGGAATATTTTTTTTTTTAAATACAATCAAAGGGAAAACAATTCACAGAATGAAATAATGAATGAACAAGAATTGTCAGGAGACAGCTGAGTGCATTCTGGAGAGCTGAGAGCAGGCGTTCTGGAGAGCTGAGAGCAGGCGTTCTGGAGAGCTGAGAGCAGGCGTTCTGGAGAGCCGAGAGCAGGCATTCTGGAGAGCTGAGAGCAGGCGTTCTGGAGAGCTGAGAGCAGGCGTTCTGGAGAGCTGAGAGCAGGCGTTCTGGAGAGCTGAGAGCAGGCGTTCTGGAGAGCTGAGAGCAGGCGTTCTGGAGAGCTGAGAGCAGGCGTTCTGGAGAGCTGAGAGCAGGCGTTCTGGAGAGCCGAGAGCAGGCATTCTGGAGAGCTGAGAGCAGGCATTCTGGAGAGCTGAGAGCAGGCGTTCTGGAGAGCTGAGAGCAGGCGTTCTGGAGAGCTGAGAGCAGGCGTTCTGGAGAGCCGAGAGCAGGCATTCTGGAGAGCTGAGAGCAGGCATTCTGGAGAGCTGAGAGCAGGCATTCTGGAGAGCTGAGAGCAGGCATTCTGGAGAGCCGAGAGCAGGCATTCTGGAGAGCCGAGAGCAGGCATTCTGGAGAGCCGAGAGCAGGCATTCTGGAGAGCCGAGAGCAGGCATTCTGGAGAGCCGAGAGCAGGCATTCTGGAGAGCTGAGAGCAGGCATTCTGGAGAGCTGAGAGCAGGCATTCTGGAGCGAGACAAGCCATATCTTCTCCCACCCCCCCCTTCTTGTTGCAACATTTTTAATTATACTCAAGACACATTATCTTCATAAATATTTGAGATGCTTTTCACTGACAGACGCAACTCAGTCAGCTAAACATATTGCAACATGGGCATGCCTAAATTGGCGGCTTCCCAAATGGCCATAGGCCTACACATCTTGTGATTTGAAATAATCCAGAGCAATTTTTTGTTTTTTAATAAGCTAATGGCCTCCCGGGTGGCGCAGTGGTCTAGGGCACTGCATCGCAGTGCTAACTGCGCCACCAGAGTCTCTGGGTTCGCGCCCAGGCTCTGTCGCAGCCGGCCGCGACCGGGAGGTCCGTGGGGCGACGCACAATTGGGCTAGCGTCGTCCGGGTTAGGGAGGGTTTGGCCGGTAGGGATATCCTTGTCTCATCGCGCTCCAGTGACTCCTGTGGCGGGCCGGGCGCAGTGCGCGCTAACCAAGGGGGCCAGGTGCACGGTGTTTCCTCCGACACATTGGTGCGGCTGACTTCCGGGTTGGAGGCGCGCTGTGTTAAAGAAGCAGTGCGGCTTGGTTGGGTTGTGCTTCGGAGGACGCATGGCTTTCGACCTTCGTCTCTCCCGAGCCCGTACGGGAGTTGTAGCGATGAGACAAGATAGTAATTACTAGCGATTGGATACCACGAAAATTGGGGAGAAAAGGGGAGAAAATTTAAAATAAAATTTAAAAAAATAAAAAATAAGCTAATGATCGATCCTCTGTGGCTAAGTCATGCTCTTTGGTGAAGTATTTAGAATGTTTTTTTATTTAGACAGGGGTAACTATATAATTTGCGCAGAACATCATTTTACTTTAGGTGAAGCCAGCATCCTAACAGTGCACTGTGCGTCGCCAACTTTCCTTTCCAATTCGCAAGAGACTGAAACCACAGATCTGTATATAATGGCGAGATGCTCATGTCTCCGCCCTAAGTGTGGGAGTCGTTGTCCTAGCGCTTCGATCACACCGGCAGCGTCTATGCATTTTGGTACACCAGAATTACATTCGTTTCCAATGAAACGCTGCGTTTGCCTTGCAGCGTTGCAGAGCCAGTTGTAGTGCGTTTGGTGTGGTTCATACGTTGGATTTATCTCATTTATGTGTCAAACTGTCTGCGTAGACGTCTTGACAGAAATGGTAGCAGAATGTGAATGTTGAACATTTGTTGCATACATATCCAGATGATGCTGCGTACTTTTTAGCGTCTTTACGCTGTCCGGGTGTGTTCGAAGCGTAAAGACGGGAACGCAGGCGACAAGTTCATGTCAGTATATTATGCCCACAGAAACACATTGGGCTTATTCCGGACAGATGTTGGCGAGAGTGAGCCCTCTGGCTTCGCCTCTTCCTCTCCGCTGAAACGAAACAGCGCCCCTCTGTCTTACTATATGTATACCATGTATCTGATGCTGTCTGGCCAGAAATAGTATGACATGCCATACTCTTTTGGTCCAGACAGCATCTGATACATGGTATACACATGCGGAGACAGAGGGACCCTGTTTCGCTCGCTTGGATGCTTTATCTGAGATTGATGAGTCTTTCTGTCTATAAATGTATGATCAATATTTAAATATTTTATTTGGATGGGCAAGGAGGTACGGTAGGGTGTGCCAGGCCCCCTAAGGCCCGCCCCTAACGCCAGTCCTGGGCTGAGGCATCAGGCATCTCTGTAAATGTAATTTCTCTCCTGCACACCTCTCTTGAATATTTTATAAGTTTGTCTGTGTGCTGTTCTGAGTCAGAGGCTGCTGGACAAACTGAAAAAAAAAATGTTTGAACACGAACCTGTATCATCATCACCAAACATCCATGTTGCATCCATGATCCGTGCTTTTAGGCACTAACATATGTGTCTGGCATCCATTGCTATTTTTCTATTTGGCTTCACTTGACTTTTTCATTTAGAGGATTAGTTAGTCACAGAGAAGAGGGACGGAGGCCAAAGCAATGACTCAGTGCTTAGCGTCTACTTTTCTTTAATCATCTACATGAGGAAACCAGGTGTGTGTTTGGTTCTTCAAAGCTCTGCCTTCTGAAGGCACCACATTAGCAGAGTCTAGTAGTGTGTTAGGTAGGGCTCATTTGAATGAACTGTTTCCGTGGCAACTAGTAAATTACATTCATATTGTTTGATCATCGAGTTGAGAAAATTGTGTGCGTGCGTGTGCGTATTTTATCATGTATTTCATAGGTAGCACATCCGGTGAACAGGTCAGAGTTCCATAGCCGCAGGAAGAACAGCAGAAACTGGACAGCCAGGAGTTGTCAGGCCATGTAGTCCTGAGGCATGGTCCTAGGGCTCAGGTCCTCCGGGAGGGGGGAGAGAGAAAGAGAAAGAGAAAGAGAAAGAGAAAGAGAAAGAGAAAGAGAGATAGGGGGGAATTAGAGGGAGCATACCTAAGATCACACAGGACACCAGATAAAACAGGAGAATTACACCAAGATAGGACAGACTGACCCTAGCACCCCGGCAGACAGACTATTGCAGAATAGATACTGAGGACTGAGACGGGGACGGGGACGGGGGGGGACGGGGTCATGGGGCACTGTGGCTCCGTCCAAAGTTACCCACGGACAGGGCCAACCAAGGCTGAGTATTGCACATGAAGATCTCTCCCACCGCACAAGCTCGAGGGGGCACAAAACCAGACAGGAAGATCACATCAGTGACTCAACCCACTCAATTTAAGTATTGCGAAAAAAGCCTGCCATGGCATGATGCACCCTCCTAGGGACGGCATGGGAGAGAGCGAGTAAGCCAATGACTCAGCCCCTGTAATAAGGTCAGAGGCAGAGAATCTCAGTGGAGAGCCAACGGTTGTTAACTCCAGTGCCGTGCTGTTCACCTTCGCACCCCTGGGCCAGACTACACTCAATCATAGGACCTACCAAAGACAGTAAAGACATAATCCTTAAGAGTCTAAGTAACATAATAAAAAAATCCCCATCAAAATATTTTTCTAAAGATAGAGATATCTGTTTTTTTGCATGGGCTGCGTCTCAATCCACCGCATCAGCCTATGTCGGCCTTCCGTATCTACGGTGGAAGGTGAAACATCCCAAAAATCGGTCTTCTCACAAAAACGTCTGTATTGTCGAAACAGTACAATATGAGCACTCTATGGGAAGATAAGACTGTTTTTCTCTACGACTCCCACAATCCCAACGGGACTCTCTGAAGTCGGTACCGCTGATGTGCCAACTTCTGTCTGTAGCGTCCGAACCGTTTGGGCTACAAACTAATATGACAACTCTGTGGAAAGATGAGACTCTCAAAACCGTTATGGTGTTCTCCACAAGCGTCAAGGGACTCGTTTGAATGTAACCCATTCAAATGAATGGAAGTATGAAGGTAGTTTTGTGCCAACAAAATTATAGGGTTAAATATGTATGTCCAAAAGAACAAAAATATTTCCTGAGCTTTCTATATCTCCTAGATATAGGACAGACACTTCAAAACCGTATTCCTCATGATAAATTGTTTTATTGTCTTTTTTGCCATTTATGAATGTATTATTCAATGCGTTTCCATGGGTTATAGTAACAAAGGCCAATTCAATATTTGATCATATAATTTGTGTATATATTTTTTTGATATCTAAAGGGGTCCTAAAATTCCAAATCAAATAGCTAAATGATTGTAAGCCTGCCAGACACACACTCTATACGATACATTTATTAAACATAAGAATGAGTTTGAGTTTTTGTCACAATCCGGCTCGTGGGAAGTGACAAAGAGTTCTTATAGGACAGGGCACAAATAATAATATAATAATAATCAATCATTTTGATTTTTATTTAGCCATCTTACATATATAACCTTATTTGTTCATCAAAAATAGTGAATAACTCATCACATGTTAATGAGAAGGGTGTGCTTGAAAGGATGCACATAACTCTGCAATGTTGGGTTGTATTGGACTCAGTCTTAAATAATTTTCCACACGCAGTCTGTGCCTGTATTTAGTTTTCATGCTAGTGAGGGCCGAGAATCCACTCTCACATAGGCACGTGGTTGCAAAGGGCATCAGTGTCTTAACAGCGCGATTTGCCAAGGCAGGATACTCTGAGCGCAGCCCTATCCAGAAATCGGGCAGTGGCTTCTGATTAAATTACATTTTCACAGAACCGCTAGTTGCAATTTCGAATGAGGCTCTCTTGTTCAGATATCGGTAAGTGGACTGGAGGTAGGGCATGAAAGGGATAACAAATCCAGTTGTTTGTGTCGTCCATTTCAGGATAGTACCTGCGTAATTGCGCACCTAACTCACTCAGGTGCTTCGCTATATCACATTTGACATTGTCCGTAAGCTTGAGTTCAATTGCACACAAAAAATCCTACAATGATGGAAAGACCTGTGTGTTGTCCTTGTTAATGCAGACAGAAAACTTCTTAATCATAGCCTCAATTTTGTCCCGCACATTGAGTATAGTTGCGGAGAGTCCCTGTAATCCTAGATTCAGATCATTCAAGCGAGAAAAAACATCACTCAGATAGGCCAGTCATGTGAGAAACTCGTCATCACGCAAGCAGTCAGACAAGTGAAAATTATGGTCAGTAAAGAAATCTTTAAGCTCGTCTCTCAATTAAAAAGAAGGTGCCAATACTTTGCCCCTTGATAACCAGCATGTCGTCTAGTCGCTACATAAGGCTAGTCATTTAGCTCTCTATTTCCATGCTTTTAATAGGATACCCTACCAGAATACTGTGAGCATGTTTAATACCTAACATTACAAGTTAATACTCCCAAAGGACCACATGTATTATTCTTTACTATTTGACTGGTTGGCCCACTTTGGTGCTTAGTGGCTGCTAGCACGGGGATGCAAGTTGTACAGCCGAGTGAACACTGCAGGACGTGTATTAATTACCAAGCATTTGCCAGTAATCTTTCTGTGTTCTGGCTTGTTAGGATGTTCAATCGAGGGTTACATTTACACAAATGGTGAACTATACTGGGTTTGTTTCCCTATTTGTTTGGACATACCTACTCATTTAAGGGTGCAAAAAAGTGTTAAACAAATCAAAATAGATTTTAGATTCTTCAAAGTAGCCACCCTTTGCCTTGATGACAACTTTCCCACCGTACTTTGAAAAATCTAAAATCTAAAATCTAATTTGATTCGTTTAACACTTTTTGGTTACTACATGTTTCCATATGTGTTATTTCATAATTTTGATGTCTTCACTATTAATCTACAATGTAGAAAATAGTAAAACACTTAGAAAAACTCTTGAATGAGTAGGTGTGTCCAAACTTTTGACTGGTACTGTATATCTATTTTTTATTATCCTTCAAATATGCATATTGCGTAAGATACATTAGAGAACTGAGGTGGTTCCCTCCAGAATCCCTTCCGTAAGTGTAAACTTGATTATGTTCGCCCTGGATCGAGCTCTACTGACGTTTGGTTTAACATGGTAGTATCTTGCTCTAGTCTAGGAGAGGTAGACTAAGGCCAGCATAGGGGTCCAAGGTTTTCTTCTGAGTATTTTGCTTTTTTAGCTGTTTTAAATTTTTATTTTATAATATTATTCTGATCTTTCAGCACACTGGCCATGTGATTGTACTAACATTAATTTGTAATTACTATGACTATGCCTAATTCGCATACTTTATCAGCTGGAATTTACCATGTGGTCAAGCGTAGCCGAGCACATGCTCATCTTAAGTCTTTAAGTCCGGACATTGTTTATCTCCAAGAGACCCATCTTCTGTCCAGCGACCATAAATATTTCACTCCTACTTTGGTGCTAAGGCCAGAGGGGCAGCCATCCTTATCAGAAAATGCACCCCGTTTGTCTCCAAAGTAATTTCAGATACTAATGGCAGATATGTTATAGTGATGGGGAAATGGTTTAGCACACAGGTTATTCTGGCTAACCTCTGTGGTCCTAATTGGCATGACGCTGCATTTTCCTCTGACCTCATCGCAACACTTCCTGACCTCAACTCTCACCATTTGATATTGGGCGGAGATTTCAATTGTGTATTACATCCAAGTAAAGACAGATCTAGACCGAAGCCCAACAATGTCATTTCAAGATCAGACGCAGTAATCAACTCAATTCTAGAATCCTATCATTTGTCTGACCCATGGAGGAGTAGCAATCCCACTGCTCAACAGCACTCCTTTTTTCTCCAGTCCACTGCTCATACTCTAGGATTGACTTTTTCCTGCTGGACAATATAATTCTTCCTTTTGTAACTAATAGCCAATATCACAGCATTTTATCTCAGACCATAGCCCTGTCTGGCTAAAATATCAGTTGCCCGGACAGTACTGCATCACAACGCGCATGCCGACTCGACCCACTACTACCATCCTGTAGTGCCTTTAAAAAATTAATATCAACTCACATTGATGTCTTTATAGAGATCAGCTGCACCCCTGATATGTCTCATTCTACTGTGAGGGAGTCTAAGGGGACAAATGATGTCATACACAGCGTATGACAACAAACAGCGCACTAAACGCTTATTGGAGCCATCTCAACTCATTCTAGATGTGGACAACAGATATGCCTCTTCTCCGGCTCCTGAACTCTACAAAGAGAGACTGGTACACCAATCGGAATTTGACAATCTTTCCACTAAACAAACAGAGCAGATTCTGTTTAAGTCGAGGCAGATATTTTATGAACACGGAGAGAAAGCTATCAAGTTGTTATCTCACCAGTTTTGACAACCCACTGCTAGCAGCGCAATACCTGAAATCTGTGTTGCAGCTGATTTAACTTCTACCAATCCCAAAGAAATCAACAATCAATCTAAGCAATTCTACTCTGCTCTTTACTCGTCAGAGGCTCTTCCTGACACATCTTGTACGCACACATTTCTAGACAATCTGGACATCAATTCACTAACATGGATGCCTCAATAAGTGAGCAAGTTACTCGAGCAATCCAGTCCATGCAGAGCGGTAAAGCACCTGGGCCTGATGGCTTCCCTACTGAATATAATAAGGCATTCTCCTCCAAGCTATCCCCTATCCTCAGCTCAATGAAATCCTTTCTAATCAGAAACGGCCTCAGACACCTTTATTTATTTATTTTACTTTATTTAACCTTTATCTAACTAGGCAAGTCAGCTAATGACGGCCTACCCCAAACCCTACCCGGCTGACACTGGGCCAATTGTGCACCGCCCTATGGGACTCCCAATCACAGCCGGTTGTGATACAGCCTGGAATCAAACCAGGGTCTGTAGTGACACCTCTAGCACTGAGATGCAGTGCGTTAGACCGCTGCGCCACTCGGGATTAAGGGAATAGTAAGGGGCGACATAACTCACAAGGTGTCCTTATATGCAGACAATCTTCTTTTATACATCTCTAACCCTGTGGAGTCTATTCCCTATCTCTTGGACATGCTACAAGGTGTTGGGACATTCTTTCGTTATAAGTTAAAAACCTAACAAAAAGTGTGGTCCTCCGCATTAATAGGTTAGCAGAATGTATTTGGTTTTGCCAATTTTCTGTTTAAGGTGGAGTCTTTAGTTATTTGGGGATAAAGGTCACACGATCGTTTAAGGCTCTGTTTAAACATATCTTTAAAAAACACTCCTGGAGTGCACAATGCAGGACTTCATAAGGTGGTCGTCTCTTCCCATTTCATTAGCGGGTCGCATTAATTCTGTTAAGATGACTGTACTACCTAGGTTTTTGTACTTATTCCAAATGATTCCCATTTTTCTGCCAAAGTCAATGTTCAAACAACTGGAGAGCTGTGTTTCCAACTTCATTTGAAATAAATCAAATCCACGAAGGAGAAAGGTATATCTGTCACGTTCCTGACCTGTTTTCTGTTGTTTGGTATGTGTTTATTGGTCAGGGCGTGAGTTTTGGGTGGGCAGTCTATGTTTTCTGTTTCTATGTTGGTTTTGGGTACCTGATATGGTTCTCAATTAGAGGCAGGTGGTTTTCATCTCCTCTGATTGAGAATCATATTAAGGTAGGTGTTTTCACACTGTTTGTTTGTGGGTGGTTGTCTCCTGTGTCTGTGTTTGTCGCGCCACACGGGACTGTCTCGGTTTGTTTGTACGTTCGTTCTTTTGTGTAGTCATTTTCCTGTTCGTGAGTTCTTCGTTTTATGTAAGTTCGCATGTCCAGGTCTGTCTACTCCGTTTTGTTATTTTGTTAGTTATTCAAGTTAGTTCGTTTTTTGTCTTGTCTAATAAATCATTATGAATTCACACCCCGCTGCACTTTGGTCGAATCACTACTTCTCCTCTTCGTATGAAGAGGAGGAGGAATTCCGTTACAGAACCACCCACCAAACCCGGATCAAGCAGCGGGTTAACGGACAGCGCACGAAGCAGGATTTCTGGTCTTGGGAGGAAATCATGGAAGGAAAAGGACCATGGGCTAAAGTTGGAGTGAATCGCCGCCCATGGGAACAGCTGGAGGCAGCTCGGAGAGCGGAGGAAACCGGAGAGAGGAACCGGCGTTATGAGGGGACGCGTCTAGCACGGAAGCCCGAAAAGCCCGCAAGTACAACCCAAAAATTTATTGGGGGGGGGCTAAGAGGTAGTGGGTCTAGGGCAGGTAGGAGACCTGCGCCCACTTCCCAGGCTAACCGTGGAGAGCGGGAGTACGGGCAGACACCGTGTTACGCAGTAGAGAGCACGGTGTCTCCTGTACGTGTGCATAGCCCGGTGCGGGTTATTCCACCTCCCCGCACTGGTAGGGCTAGATTGAGCATTGAGCCAAGTGCCATGAAGCCGGCTCTACATATCTGGCCACCAGTACGTCTCCTTGGGCCGGCTTACATGGCACCAGCCTTACGCATGGTGTCCCCGGTTCGCCTACATAGCCCGGTGCGGGTTATTCCACCTCCCCGCACTGGTCAGGCGACGGGGAGCATACAACCAGGTAAGGTTGGGCAGGTTCAGTGTTCAAGGGAGCCAGTACGCCTACACGGTCCGGTATATCCGGCGCCACCTTCCCGCCCCAGCTCAGTACCACCAGTGCCTACACCACGCACCAGGCTTCCAGTGCGTCTCCAGAGTCCTGTTCCTCCTCCACGCACTCTCCCTGTGGTGCGTGTCTCAAGCTCAGTGCCTCCAGTTTCGGCACCACGCATCAAGCCTCCTGTGCGTCTCCAGAGCCCTGTACGCACTGTTCCTTCTCCCCGCACTCGCCCTGAGGTGCGTGCCCTCAGCCCGGTACCTCCAGTTCCGGTACCACGCACCAGGCCTATAGTGCGCATCGAGAGTCCAGTGTGCCCTGTTCCTGCTCCCCGCACTAGCCTTGAGGTGCGTGTCTCCAGTCCGGTACCACCAGTTCCGGCACCACGCACCAGGCCTACTGTGCGCCTCAGCGGGTCAGAGTCGGCCGTCTGCCCAACGCCTTCTGCACTGCCTGTCTGCCCAGCTCCGTCTGAGCCATCCGTCTGCCCAGTGCCATCTGAGCCATCCGTCTGCCCAGCGCCGTCTGAGCCATCTGTCTGCCCAGCGCCGTCTGAGCCATCCGTCTGCCCAGCGCCTTCTGAGCCATCCGTCTGCCCAGCGCCTTCTGAGCCATCCGTCTGCCCAGCGCCTTCTGAGCCATCCGTCTGCCCAGCGCCTTCTGAGCCATCCGTCTGCCCAGCGCCTTCTGAGCCATCCGTCTGCCACGAGCCATTAGAGCCGCCCGTCTGTCCCGAGCCATTAGAGCCGCCCGTCTGTCCCGAGCCGCTAGAGCCGTCCGTCAGTCAGGAGCCGCCAGAGCCGCCAGCCAGTCAGGAGCTGCCAGAGCCGCCAGCCAGTCAGGAGCTGCCAGAGCCGCCAGCCAGTCAGGAGCTGCCAGAGCCGCCAGCCAGTCAGGAGCTGCCAGATCCGCCAGCCAGTCAGGAGCTGCCAGAACCGCCAGCCAGTCAGGAGCTGCCAGAGCTGCCCTACAGTCATGAGCTGCCCTACAGTCATGAGCTGCCCTACAGTCATGAGCTGCCCTTCAGTCATGAGCTGCCCTCCAGTCATGAGCTGCCCTCCAGTCATGAGCTGCCCTCCAGTCATGAGCTGCCCTCCAGTCATGAGCTGCCCTCCAGTCATGAGCTGCCACTCAGTCATGAGCTGCCACTCAGTCATGAGCTGCCACTCAGTCATGAGCTGCCACTCAGTCATGAGCTGCCACCCAGTCATGAGCTGCCACCCAGTCATGAGCTGCCACCCAGTCCGGAGCTGCCACTCAGTCCGGAGCTGCCATTAGTACAGAGTTGTCCCTCTGTCCGGAGCTACCTCTCTGTCCGGAGCTACCTCTCTGTCCGGAGCTACCTCTCTGTCCGGAGCTACCTCTCTGTCCTGAGCTACCTCTTTGTCCTGAGCTACCTCTTTGTCCTGAGTTGTCTCCTCTATTTTAGAGGAGCGTTGGTGAAGGTTCCTGGACCATGGTCGGGGGCGAGGGTCGCCACTCAAAGGACGCTAAGGAGGGGGACAAAGACAGTGGTGGAGTGGTGTCCTCGTCCACCGCCAGAGCCGCCACCGCGGACAGATGCCCACCCAGACCCTCCCCTTGAGTTGTAGGGGTGCGCCCGGAGTTCGCACCTTGAGGGGGGATTCTGTCACGTTCCTGACCTGTTTTCTGTTGTTTGGTATGTGTTTATTGGTCAGGGCGTGAGTTTTGGGTGGGCAGTCTATGTTTTCTGTTTCTATGTTGGTTTTGGGTACCTGATATGGTTCTCAATTAGAGGCAGGTGGTTTTCATCTCCTCTGATTGAGAATCATATTAAGGTAGGTGTTTTCACACTGTTTGTTTGTGGGTGGTTGTCTCCTGTGTCTGTGTTTGTCGCGCCACACGGGACTGTCTCGGTTTGTTTGTACGTTCGTTCTTTTGTGTAGTCATTTTCCTGTTCGTGAGTTCTTCGTTTTATGTAAGTTCGCATGTCCAGGTCTGTCTACTCCGTTTTGTTATTTTGTTAGTTATTCAAGTTAGTTCGTTTTTTGTCTTGTCTAATAAATCATTATGAATTCACACCCCGCTGCACTTTGGTCGAATCACTACTTCTCCTCTTCGTATGAAGAGGAGGAGGAATTCCGTTACAATATCTAGAGCAGGTATTCTCAAACTGGGGTACGCGTAATGCCGTCGAGGGTATGCGTAATGTCGTCGGGGGTACGCCAAATAAAAATGGGATTTTCTTCACATTTTGAAACAGTACATTTATGTTTTCCAACAGGGCTCTACATTAGGTTTTTTTTCTCACCTGTGTACCCTCGTTTCACAGCCAAAAATAAAGTTAAACCATCTAATTTTCACCTTTATTTAAATATATATATTTTATATTTTATTTATTTCACCTTTATTTAACCAGGTAGGCAAGTTGAGAACAAGTTCTCATTTACAATTGCGACCTGGCCAAGATAAAGCAGTTCGACACATAGAACAACACAGTTACACATGGAGTAAAACAAACATACAGTACAAAAATAAGTCTATATACAATGTGAGCAAATGAGGTGAGATAAGGGAGGTAAAGGCAAAAAAGGCCATGGTGGCGAAGTAAATACAATATAACAAGTAAAACACTGGAATGGTAGATTTGCAGTGGAAGAATGTGCAAAGCAGAAATAGAAATAATGGGGTGCAAAGGAGCAAAATAAATAAATAAATAAATACAGTAGGGGAAGAGGTACTTGTTTGGGCTAAATTATAGATGGGCTATGTACAGGTGCAGTAATCTGTGAGCTGCTCTGACAGCTGGTGCTTAAAGCTAGTGAGGGAGATAAGTGTTTCCAGTTTCAGAGATTTTTGTAGTTCATTCCAGTCATTGGCAGCAGAGAACTGGAAGGAGAGGCGGCCAAAGGAGGAATTGGTTTTGGGGGTGACCAGAGAGATATACCTGCTGGAGCGCGTGCTACAGGTGGGTGCTGCTATGGTGACCAGCGAGCTGAGATAAGGGGGGACTTTACCTAGCAGGATCTTGTAGATGACCTGGAGCCAGTGGGTTTGGCGACGAGTATGAAGCGAGGGCCAGCCAACGAGAGCGTACAGGTCGCAGTGGTGGGTAGTATATGGGGCTTTGGTGACAAAACGGATGGCACTGTGATAGACTGCATCCAATTTATTGAGTAGGGTATTGGAGACTATTTTGTAAATGACATCGCCGAAGTCGAGGATCGGTAGGATGGTCAGTTTTACAAGGGTATGTTTGGCAGCATGAGTGAAGGATGCTTTGTTGCGAGGACCAAATCAAAATCAAATACAGGTAGCCTAGTCAAATAATTAACATCTAATCACATTAACCATTACTCTCTGGTGGGAAACCTTCACTCTTGAGCAGACATTTAGAAACGAAACATGACAATTTGAAAAATAAGCCACGGGAGTTTATGAGCGAGAATAAAGACCACTTTCGAGTGGTAAGACGTATAAAAGCAACAGATCATTAATAAGAAAGGGCTAGAACCGTCTTATATGGTGAGCTACCGAGTGGCTAGGACAGGCAAGCCCCATACTATTGTGGAGGATTTAATTCTTCCTGCTGCCGCGGATATGGCTGGGACAATGCAGGGGGAAAAGGCCAAAAAAACGATACAGACAATGCCTTCATCAAACAACACTGTTTCACGACGCATCAGTGACATGGCAGGAGATGTTTTGAAACAATTACTGCTTCACGTACAAGCAAGTGAATTATATGCGTTACAGCTGGATGAGTCAACAGATGTGGCGGGCCTGGCACAGCTCCTGGTATATGTCCGTTACGTTTATGGGGGGTCAATTAAGGAAGACATCGTCTTCTGCAAACCACTGGAAACCAGGACAACATGAGAGGATCTTTTTTAAGTACTGGACAGCTTTGTGACATCAAATCAAATCCAAATCCAAATCAAATCAAATCAAATCAAATGAACTTTGGTGGTCAAGATGTGTTGGTATCTGTACTGATGGTGCAAAAGCCATAACAGGGAGACATAGTGGAGTGGTAACGCGCGTGCAAGCAGTTGCTCCCGATGTCACTTGGGTACACTGCAACATCCACTGAGAGGCTCTTGCTGCCAACGGAATGCCTGACCGCTTGAAAGACATTTTGGAAAGACTAATTTTCACTAGTCTGACTGCTTGCATGATGACGAGTTTCTCACAGGACTGGCCTATCTGGGTGATGTTTTTTCTTGCTTGAATGATCTGAATCTAGGATTACAGGGACTCTCCGCAACTGTATTCAATGTGCAGGACAAAATTGAGGCTATGATTAAGAAGTTGGAACTTTTTTCACACAGGTCTTTCCATCACAGGTCTTTCCATCATTGTAGGATTTCTTTGTGTGCAATTTAACTCAAGCTTACGGACAATGTCAAATGTGGTATAGAGAAGCACCTGAGTGTTCTGAGTGTGCAATTACGCAGGTACTTTCCCGAAACGGATGACACAAACAAGTGGATTCGATATCCCTTTCATGCCCTGCCTCCAGTCCACTTACCGGTATCTGAACAAGAGAACCTCATCAAAATTGCAACAAGCAGTTCTGTGAAAATTGAATTTAATCAGAAGCCAGTGCCAGATTTCTGGATAGGGCTGCCCTCAGAGTTTCTTGCCTTCGCAAATCGCACTGTTTTAACAAAGCCATAAGTAACTATACACAGATAGAACGAAAATCCCTTAGCATATTTTTGGGAGTAAGCACGTTTCACCAGTATCTGTTCAGGAGGAAGTTCACCCTTCTTACAGATAATTTTCCACTAAAGAGCATCTTTGGACCATATACTGGGATTCCATCACTGTCTGCAAGCAGAATGCGGAGGTAGGCTTTGTTGTTGTCAGCACACACCTACGACATCAAGTACCGCAAGTCAGTACCGCACTGGAACGCAGATGGACCTTCCAGGTCGCCACTACATCTGGTCAAGCCAGAGTCGTGCCAAGTGGACATCTTCTACTTCAGACAAGTGGAAAACGCACTGGTCACTTCAACACAAGTGTGGAGAAACACCAGAATCGGTGTTATCTGAAGTGATGGACATTATCATCAAAGCTAAAGCCATAGGAGATGCTCTGGAACTGAAACCTTACCTTTCCAGGAGAACTGAGCTGTCAGTACAGTCCGGTTGTCTGCTGTGTGGAAGGAGATCAAGCATTCAGCCTTCGCTGAGGAAACCCGTGTTGCAACAGCTACACTCAAGTCATTGTGGAATGGTTTGCATGAAGGAAATTGCAAGAAACATTGAGGAGAAAGGTCCATTCGAAAGACAGAATTTCTCATGGTCGTGGATGCTCATAGAGAGTGGCCAGAGGTTGCCACCATGAGGTCTACTACTGCAGAGAAGACCATCGAGAAGCTTGGAGAAGTGTTTTGTCGGTTTGGATCGCCACTTGCCAACACGTTAGCGACAATGGACTGCAGCTAGTGTCCCAAGAAAGAGCCACGTTACTACAGGTGAATGGGGTACACCATATCAGGTTCGCTCTGAATTATCCATCAACATGCCTTGAAAGCATCTCATGATCAAGGGACACTGCATCAATGCTTGAACAGCTTCAACGCTTGAACAGCTTTCTGCTATCCTACAGGAACACGCCTCACACAACCACCAAGGTTTTGCCTGCATCGCTACTCATGAAGAGAGAGCTACGCACAAGCATTGACCTACTCAAAGCTCTGAATGCAAAGGAGACAGGAGAGTCAAACGTTATGAGCTGAAAACAAAGGACAGAGCTTTCAATCCTGGAGAAACTGTCTTAGCCAGGAATTACCTCAAAGGACCAAACTAGGTTCCTGTTATAGTCATTGCTCAGACTTGTCCTGTGTTCTACATTTCCAGACTGGAAATGGAAAAGGCACACATATCAGTTACTGTTGAGTAAAGCCACACCGACAGAACCACCAGTCGTGAGTGGTCCAGAACTGTTACTGAGTGACACCCTGACCCAGTAGTCGTCACCTAGGGGCTCACAGTCACCTTCTCAGGATTGTTGTTCATAATCGGGCCAATTTAAGTAGGTGGGGAGATGTGGTATATTGAGGTTGTGCCGCAGAGGATCATTGTTGTTGTAGACCGAGCACTTTCTAGATAAATGGTTGAACTGATTCCTGTCTCCCGTCTTATCATTATTGAATTGTCATAAAGACGTCATAATTATAGTCGAGTCTTATCAGCACAATATATGGCCACTAGATATGGCCACTAGAACAAACATGACTGCTGACAAAAATATACAAGTTACACTAAGTAAAAGACGCCCCCCACGTATTGTAAGAATGGGGACCAGGTTAAGTCAAACTATTGTCGGGACCCATGCACAGTGTACCTAACCTTCTCCAGAGGCAGAGATGACATCACCTCCTTAACCCACTGCATAAAGGAAGGCAGCGTTGCAGACTTCCAGTGAAAGAGGAGGACAAGGCGGCGAGCTAACAGCGAGGCAAATGCTGTCGCAATTCTCCTGATCTGTGGTAACATTCTGATCTAGGGGAAGTACACCAAAAATGGCAGTGAACGGGTTAGGGCAAATAGTTGTATTACATATATGTGAGAATGCCTCAAAATGGAGTCCAAGAAGCCACTGAAAGATTGGCATAACCAAAACATGTCTCCCACAGTCGCTGGACTCTGGTGGCATCTCAAACACTTGGGGTCAACATTTGGTTATATTTTTGCCAATTTGTCATTTTGGTGGGGATACACCCAATATTATGTTACCATGTGTCATCGGGTAGCTTGCCAACCATGTCTTGCTCCCATGCAGAAGTTTTACTTGCCAAGGAAGGCAGATTAATATTCTGTATTATGGAGATTGTGCCCTTCAGATACGGGTTAAGATTGAAGCACATCTCGACTGGACACTTAGCGGGCTCAAGTGGAAATGAAGGGAAATGTTTTTATTTATTTCGCCATCTTGAATATATAACCTTATTTGTTCATCAAAAATGGTGAATAACTCACCACAGGTTAATGAGAAGGGTGTGCTTCTACACCTGCATTGCTTGCTGTTTGGGGTTTTAGGCTGGGTTTCTGTACAGCACTTTGTGACATCAGCTGATGTAAGTAAATAATACATTTGATTGATTGATTGATTGATTGATTGATTGTACTTGAAAGGATACACATAACTCTGCAATGTTGGGTTGTATTGGAGAGAGTCTCAGTCTTAAATCATTTTTCATGCTAGTGAGGGCCGAGAATCCACTCTCACATAGGTACGTGGTTGCAAAGGGCATCAGTGTCTTAAATGTCCTTGATGCGAAAGCGATCAGCTTCTCTTCACCGGAAGGCATGATATGGGACATGACTGCTCCCTCACCATAGGGACTAGCATCACAAGATAGTGATACTCCCTTTTAGGGATCGCAGACCGCTAGTGGTCCACCTGCGACAACATTCGGTGAAGTTGCAGAGCGCCAAATTCAAAATAAGAAAATTGTAATATTAAACATTCATGAACATACAAGTGTCTTACATCATTTAAAAGCTTAACTTCTTGTTAATCCAACCGCTTAGCAGATTTCAAAAGGGCTTTACGGCAAAAGCATACCATGCGATTATCTGAGGACTGTGCCCCACACCAAAATACTTTTTCAACCAGCACAGGCTTCACAAAAATCACAAATAGCGATAAAATAAATCACTTACCTTTGAAGATCCTCCTCTGTTTGCAATCCCAAGGGTCCCAGCTACACAATGCATGTGCGTTTTGTTCGATAAAGTCCTTCTTTATATCCAAAAAAGTATGTTTAGTTGGCGCCATTGATTGCAGTAATCCACTCCTTCAACATGCATACAAAGGAATCCAAAAAGCTACCGGTAAACTTCGACCAAACAAGTCAAACAATGTTTCTAATCAATCCTCAGGTACCCTAATATGTAAGTAAACGATAATATTTCAGACGGAAAGAACGGTGTTCAATAGAAAAGGAAAATAACGAAGAGCGCGCCCTCATTCACGTGTTCCAAAAGCCTACCTTTCCTGATGAGAACACCTTGGATAAACTACAACTACTTGTTCGTTTTTCAAGAAATAAGCCTGAAACCCTCTATAAAGACTGTTGACATCTAGTGGAAGCCATAGGAACTGCAATCTGGGAGCTATTATTTTGTATATTCCGTAGGCTTGCTTTGAAAAGGCCTGTGATCTTCAAAAAAGAAAGAATTCCGGATGGGTTTGCCTCGGGTTTTCACCTGCCATATCAGTTCTGTTATACTCACAGACATTATTTTAACAGTTTTGGAAACTTCAGAGTGTTTTCTATCCAATTATATGCATATCCTAGCTTCTGGGCCTGAGTAACAGGCAGTTTACTTTGGGCACATCAGTCATCCGAAAATGCAGGATACTGCCCCCTAGCCTTAAGAAGTTTAACAGGTCGAAGTACATCAGTGCCTCAAATTTCAGGAGTGTTTTTGCATTGTTCTGTCCATTTCCATGTCTTGTCCTGACAAAGCAACTGATGCAGCAGCTTCAGCTTAGCGCTGAGCTCAGGATAAAGTGTCTGCAGTAATTTCAGAAAAAGAAAATAAAAAAGGGAGAGAGAGAGAAAGACAGGCAGGCATGTATGAGGTAAGAATAGGGGCAGGGAGGAGGAGAGGAGATTAGAAAAGAGAAGATTGAAATGTCCTAGGTTCACCCTGTCCCTTAGTGGAAGGTTGCTGTAGCACCCTGCCTCCAAACGATTTTGTAATGAATTTGAGCTGCCTACCAGTTGGAGCTGCCTACAAAGCGATGATGTTTGAGTCTGGCCGTGATGTCTTACCCTATCTGGCATTGTTTGACTGTGTGGAGTGGGCTTTTCAAATTTGAGTCCCTGTGAAGAAAGGTTTAAATAAGCACCTGTTTTGATTTTATATATGAAATTAATAAAAATATATTTTGCTAAATGACTGTCAATAGAATTAGTGAATAAATTGTTGGTACTTTAGTTACTCTATTATATGCACATTATCATATCATGACTGAACTAGCAACATGACTATTGTCGTTGTGATGTTGAAGAACTTCCACCAGAGGGCAGGACTTGCTCACCGTAACACCTTGACTGTGTTTCAAATGAGTTCCTCACTTTCCTGGTCTGATGCATCATATTCTCATACTCTCTCTGTCTCTCTGTCTGTTTGTCTCTCTCTCTCTCTCTCTCTCCATCTCCATCCAGTCTGTTCAGACTCTTAGTTCAGGCTGTGATCCTGATCTGCCACACCTCGTTGGAGGAGAATGGACCGAGGACCTTTACCTTTGCTCTGGCAGGGACTCCGTCTGCCTGACTTGGCAGGCACCAATAGCTTGTCTATGTGCCGCCTGCCTGTTGCGGCTGATCTGGCAGCGAGGCATTGTGGCTGGCTGCCCCTAGGCTGTAGCAGGAGCACTAATGTGCTGTGAGCCATTGTAATGAGTTCAACTGGAGCCCTTTAAGACTGAGACAATCAGACTGGGTGTGCCAGCCAGGCGGACATGAGGTCAGTGGTACACTGTTTGGCTCCGACCAAAATGACAAATGATTGAACCTTTGTGTCTGTCCAGGGGTTTGTTCCATGGACCAATGGACCAGGGGTGTAGTGATCAGGCATTAGGATTAATATTGGCATTCAGGCAGATTGTTTTTGTGCCCTAATCAAGCGAGAGACCTCTCCGTCTGTGTAGGGAGGGAATCGCTCATCCCAAATCAAGCAAAAGGAAATTGTTTCTCTTGCAGGGAGAGAGAACTAAATGTCTGTGTCATTTATCTCACTTACGCTGCCTGTCAAAACTCATCTGCCTGAATATTTGATGCAGTTAGTGGTATTGGTATTGTTTCTGCAGTTTGCAGAGAGAGTGGACCTGATGCCTCATTGTCCATTCAGGATAGATGAGACTTGGTTAGGCTGAGGCATCAGTTCAGTTTACCCCGTCCCATCCTCACCTCAACTTACCCACACCCACCTTGGAGCAGACCCAGGCAGAGGCAGTGGTAATTTGGGCTGTTGTTGTACTATTGAAGAACACATTCTGCTGAGGCAGCACTTTACACACAGCAGCCCTGACAATTACCCATCTCTCCTCTCATGTGTTAACCAGGTCTGGCTGTGGAGGCGGTGGCGGTGGTAGGGTGGTGTCGACAGGAAGAAAGGACGCCCAGAAAACATCTCTCTCTTGCTCAGGCTTATGAGAGCAAGCAGATGGCTTATCTTAATTACATTTATTTCCAGGGCCCTGTTACTGTGGTATGGGTAAGCAAATAGGCCTTCTCAAGTAAGGCCAGTTTGGCAAAACTCAGAGGGAATGAAAAGGGCATTTTCATGCTCATAGTTTGCTTTCTGTTTCTTCAGGAACTCACCTCTCGTCCTTAAGAGTCTATTGATGCATGTGTAATTAACATAATTAACAAATCCCCATCAAAATCTGTTTATTTAAAGCTGTAGATTTCTGTTCTTTTGGATGGCGGACAATGGGCTCATGGTATTGACGGGAGCAGAATCAGTGGAATGGTATTAAATGCATCAAATACATGGTTTCCAGGTGTTTGATGCCGTCCTGTTTGCTCGGTTAGGGCCATTATTAAGAGCCGTTCTCCCCTCAGCAGCCTCCACTGTTCTCAATCCATCGCATCCGCCCATGTCGGCCTTCCACATCTCCATTGAAAAGTGGCAGAGCTATAGCTCTGTCTGTCAGACCAGGGGACATCGCTAAAATTGGCCTTCTCACGGAAAACGTCTGTAGCGTCCAAATGGTTTGGCCTACAGAAATATAGATGGGACTCGCAAATACGACCCCCACAAGCCCCACGGGACACGTCTGAAGTTGGTAACGTTGATGTGTCAACTTCTGTCTGTAGTGTTCGAACCGTTTGTGAATAGTGATGATAGAGAAAGTTACAGATGCACAAATATCATACCCCCAAGACATGCTAACCTCTCACCATTACAATAACAGAGAAGGTTAGCATATTTTGGGGGGGGGGCATGATATTTATGCTTCTGTAACTTTCTCACTCATGTTATTCATGATTCATTCAGCATTTTCCGTAATCACGGTAGCATCCACATTCATGTCAAAGTGTTTAGAAACATATTATATTCTTATTTACAATAAAAGTGACTCCAAAATGACACAATACATTATTTACCATTTCATTTCTATTGGGCACAAAGTAATCTGAAAAACAACCAAAACAAACAGCAAATGCATCCGACAAATGTGTAGAGTCACAAGCTTGATTTAGTCATTGCCTGCTTTGAATATAGGACCAAATACTACACTTTTTACTACTTTAATACACATATAAATCAATTTGTCCCAATACGTTTGGTCCTATGCTGTAATTTCTAAATGGTTCACCCGATATGGATCACAATACCCTCAAATGAAAGCTGACAGTCTGCACTTTAAAATCTGACAGTCTACTGACAGTCATTGTATCATTTCAAATCCAAAGTGTTGGGGTACGGAGCCCAAAATCATGTCACTGTCCCAATACTTTTGGAGCTCACTGTATATTTCCTGCGCTTTGTTATACTGTATCTCCTAGATATAGGAAACTTCAAAACCTTATTCCTTACGATTTATTTTTTGACTGTCTGTTTAGCCATTTATGAATGTGGTATTCAGTGTATTTCTATGGGCTATAGCAGTAGACCAAATAAAACATTTGAACAAATAATTTTAGTATATATTTTTTTATACCTAAAGGGGTCTTAAAATTCACAATAAATTGGCTGAATGAACCACGTCTTAAAACAATTCCATATATTGATCAAATAATTTTTGTATATATTTTTGTTATACCTAAAGGGGTCCTAAATTTCCAAAATCAATTGGCTAAATGATCCATGGTATGACCATCTTAAAACAATTCCAATATTGTTCTGAGTCAGAGGACAAACTGCTATAATTTTTTTACAAACACGAACCTGTGTCGTCATCACCAAACATCCATGTTGCATCCATGATCCGTGCTTTTAGGCACTAACATATGTGTCTGGCATCCATTGCTATTTTTCTATTTGGCTTCACTTGACTTTTTCATTTAGAGGATTAGTTAGTCACAGAGAAGAGGGACGGAGGCCAAAGCAATGACTCAGTGCTTAGCGTCTACTTTTCTTTAATCATCTACATGAGGAAACCAGGTGTGTGTTTGGTTCTTCAAAGCTCTGCCTTCTGAAGGCACCACATTAGCAGAGTCTAGTAGTGTGTTAGGGAGGACTCATTTGATTGAACTGTTTCCTTGGCAACTAGAAAATTACATTTGTGGTGTTTGATCATAGAGCTGGGAAAGTAAAGAAAAATGGTATGTGTGCGTGTGTGTGTGTGTGTGTGTGTCAGAGTCATACACTTTACACCAACGAGGGAAGTTTGAGTTGAATCCCTGCTTGACAGTCATTTACATCTTGATGACCTGTCTATCTGCCCAAAGGCCCTTAATAGTACCAGTGTCTAATAGCTAAACCACCCGCAGCGCATGTGGTTCACAACAGCTTAATGATACAAACACACTTTACCCTCCATGGCAACCGTCCCAGCATTGATGTTTATTTGTATTTACCATTAATTACCTGCGTTGATACATCAATAAACGTTGCGAGGGGGCAGAGGGCTGACACTGCATGACACAGTACGTCATTGTAAAGTGGCTCAGGTGGAAACCCGCACAAGATGTCATGATGATGATGATGATGATGATGATAATGAGGTGTGGGTTCCTTGTGTACAGCATGTCGGCTACCGTCTTAGCTAGAGGGCTGAGTAGCAGCCAGGAACTCTTGTAAGGCAGCTCAGCTTAATCAATATCCTCTTCAACTTCCTGTTTTTATGTTTAGATCCTCCCTCGTTTAAGATCCTACTATTCTTATTAAAGTAACCAGGAACAGGAGGGTAGGAAGAGAAGAGGTTAAAGTAAACCAGGAACAGGAGGGTAGGAAGAGAAGAGGTAAAAAAGTAAACCAGGAACAGGAGGGTAGGAAGACAAGAGGTAAAGTAAACCAGGAACAGGAGGGTAGGAAGAGAAGAGGCTAAAGTAAACCAGGAACAGGAGGGTAGGAAGAGAAGAGGTAAAAAAGTAAACCAGGAACAGGAGGGTAGGAAGAGAAGAGGTAAAAAAGTAAACCAGGAACAGGAGGGTAGGAAGAGAAGAGGTAAAAGTAAACCAGGAACAGGAGGGTAGGAAGACAAGAGGTAAAGTAAACCAGGAACAGGAGGGTAGGAAGAGAAGAGGTAAAAAAGTAAACCAGGAACAGGAGGGTAGGAAGACAAGAGGTAAAGTAAACCAGGAACAGGAGGGTAGGAAGAGAAGAGGTTATTAATTAAAGTAAACCAGGAACAGGAGGGTAGGAAGAGAAGAGGTAAAAAAGTAAACCAGGAACAGGAGGGTAGGAAGACAAGAGGTAAAGTAAACCAGGAACAGGAGGGTTAACCTCTTCTCTTCCTACCCTCCTGTTCCTGGTTTACTTTACCTCTTGTCTTCCTACCCTCCTGTTCCTGGTTTACTTTACCTCTTCTCTTCCTACCCTCCTGTCCCTGGTTTACTTTCCGCTTGGTAAGAGAAGGCAGGGGAGAGCGAGGGAGGGAAGGGAGTAGGAGGGAGAGAGAGGGCCGTTAACAAGTGAAATTAAAAACCTATTAATTCTCTCTCCTCAGTCATCCATTTGGAGGCAGGCCAGAGGAGAAGCAGCTGTTAGTTTGGCAGAGAGAGACAGAGACTGAGAGAGAGAAAGACAGAAAGAAAGAGGGAGGGAGGGAGACAGAGACGTCTATGTTTGGATCTTCCCTCTTCCTCTCCTCTGAAACACAGCAGTGTAATGGGTCTCCTTTGAAGTAACTCTCCTAATCGAAACTTGTTCTTGATTAAGATCAGCTTGGTTAGCTTTTATAATCAATGCTTTTCATTACACTTGTCTGAATCTAGCTATTCTGGAATATCAGTGGCAACCTATATTGCTAAACACTATGATTTTTTATTGCTTCCCATGTTATTGAGAGTAGTGGACATGGGTCGGTAATGGTCATGTGAACTTCAAAAGCAGTGTCTGCCCTAGGTCCAAAAGAGAAATTCTTCTTGTTCTTGTTGGTTGGTTTAAATCCTGCATGTAACAGTATCACAATATCGAATGATTTAAGTCACACAGTTCATTGTAGGTACTCTAAATAGGGGTCATCACATGATTACCACACTTGTTATCTCCAAAGAATTTCCCCAGCTGCTTCTTTTTAGGCACGTAATGCGTCCTTACTGCATGGACTTTGCATTGAGGTCCAGCTGTGGTATCCGCAATCAGCGCCATTGTGTTGATTAAGAGTGAGGGGTCAGACTGTACAGAACACTCCATTTTAATCCCGTTGGTGGACTTTGGTGCGATAGTTCTCCACTTGGGGCGACTGAGAAGTAACCTGGGCTCGTATCCGCAGAGCCTCTCTGAGTAGAAGTGCTGATCTAGGATCTGTTTGGCCTTTTAGAGCTTGATGAATAAGACCGTGAGGACCTGATCCCAGATCAGCACTCCTACTCTGAGACACTTTGTTGATACAGCCCCCGGTGAGTCACATTGCCCAGTTGGAAACCAACTCCAACTCTGCTTCACACTCTGGCAACACCTGATCTGCCCGGAGACTCAACACCACATCCAACGCCAGAAGTCCTGGTCTGGAATCAGCAATTGATTGATTTCCAGTCAAAATGATTTAAAAACCCACGAAAGCAACCTACTGTTCTCCAGCTCTGTGTACAGGGATTTCTTTTTAAATCAAATCAAATCAAATTCATTTATATAGCCCTTCGTACATCAGCTGATATTTCAAAGTGCTGTACAGAAACCCAGCCTAAAACCCCAAACAGCAAGCAATGCAGGTGTAGAAGCACGGTGGCTAGGAAGAAACCTAGAGAGGAACCAGGCTATGAGGGGTGGCCAGTCCTCTTCTGGCTGTGCCGGGTGGAGATTATAACAGAACATGGCCAAGATGTTCAAATGTTCATAAATGACCAGCATGGTCAAATAATAATAATCACAGTAGTTGTCGAGGGTGCAACAAGTCAGCACCTCAGGAGTAAATGTCAGTTGGCTTTCATAGCCGATCATTATTAAGAGTATCTCTACTGCTCCTGCGGTCTCTAGAGAGTTGAAAACAGCAGGTCTGGGACAGGTAGCACGTCCGGTGAACAGGTCAGGGTTCCATAGCCGCAGGCAGAACAGTTGAAACTGGAGCAGCAGCACGGCCAGGTGGACTGGGGACAGCAAGGAGTCATCATGTCAGGTCGTCCTGAGGCATGGTCCTAGGGCTCAGGTCCTCCGAGAGAGAGAAAGAAAGAGAGAAAGAGAGAATTAGAGAGAGCATACTTAAATTCACACAGGACACCGGATAAGACAGAAGTACTCCAGATATAACAAACTGACCCTAGCCCCCCGACACATAAACTACTGCAGCATAAATACTGGAGGCTGAGACAGGAGGGGTCAGGAGACACTGTGGCCCCATCCGATGATACCCCCGGACAGGGCCAAACAGGAAGGATATAACCCCACCCACTTTGCCAAGGCACAGTCCCCACACCACTAGAGGGATATATATTTAAACAACTCTCTGGCCAAATCAAAGCCTCCACACTTCAAAGTGGCCAGATCAGCAGCATATACACACAGCAACTCCAGAGCACAAGCAGAAACACTTTTCTCTCACTTTGCTGTCCAAACACATTTTAGCTCCCATCTCTCTTCTTCCCCCTTCCCTCCCCCTCGTCCTCTACACACACACACACACACGCACGCGCACGCACACGCGTGCACACACACACACGCACACGCACACGCACACGCACACACACACACACACACACACACACACACACACACACACACACACACACACACACACACACACACACACACACACACACACACACACACACACACACACAGCTAAGGCTGAGGGGGATGTCGGAGTTCTGTTTTTCATATTTTTGGTATTTTTTATATCTCTACATGGACTGGGAGTTCTCTCTACTCTCTTCTCTGACACGACTTGGGATGTGGAGCTGCAATAGCAGCACCTGGAGGGGGAGAGGGCGTGTGCGTCTTCCTAGATGCATAATGAGTTGTCAGATTACACCTTCTGCCACCACTAGGATCAGCTGTAGTTACAGAGAGGCTGAGGCCATGGACAGAGGTGGGAGACATGATGGAAGAGAGGGGGGCTAGAACAGAGGGGGACATAGAGGGCTGGAGGGGAGGGAGGCTAGTTATCTTGTCGGTGCAGATGAAGAATTTGTATCTGTGCCTGCGGAATGTTCCTCTTTCTCAGGCCAATGACAGAAGCGCGTGGTGAAAGGGATTATGGGTATTCTGTTCCCTGCATCAGGGAGAAGGAGGGTCTGTGGCGGTCGCTGACCATGCTGGCAATCTTTCAGCCACGTAATTCACATTCTTAACGTGTCTCATTAAGCCAACACGCTTTGTGCTATTTCAAGAGCCTTGTAATCCAACAGATGGATTGATACCAGAACACAGGAAGGACTCAGAGGGAGGGAGATGTTTCATCGGTACACATCATTGATAACTTTTCTAATAACTTTTCATTGTTGAGCAGCTACTTCTGCCCCTGACTCTCTCAGACGGACTCTGCCTCGGTTCACCCACATCACATTATAGAGTCTTTTACAAGGAATGAAATTAGTATGTCAGCATTTAGATTTTTATCTCAGCTAGAGTCAGGGAGGATGAGTTGTAGGGAATGTATTGATTGTGGCTCATTCACCATGTATTAATGCCTGGTTGTCATTAATAATACCTTAATTAAGAGGTTCAAACCATCAACAAAGACTTACTTTCAAATAAAACTTTTAAAGGTATTGATTCCATTTCCTTTTTTCTTGTTCTTTAATAATATATGTTTGTCCTCAAGCACTTCAATAGTCAATCAAGCTCTCCTTCCCCAGTCAATCTCCCAAAGCACTTACTGACAAGGGAGGTCATTCAGAATTTGACCTTTACACACACACACACGCACGCACGCACGCATGCACACACACACACACACACACACACACACGCAGACACGCGCACGCACGAAAACACGCACACACGCAGACACACGCAGACACACGCAGACACGCAGACACGCAGACACGCAGACACACACACACACACACACACACACACACACACACACACACACACACACACACACACACACACACACACTGTCACTGAGTCTTACAGAAACCCTCCCTCCCCCAGAGGTACCTGTATGAGAACAATAATACAGCCATATATACAACAACAACACACATCACTATCACCCCTAACCAGGGATGGGATTATACACTGATTCATTTGCATGGATTTTCACCTCCAAAGTGAACGAAGGATAAATAAGGAACATATAAAGACAAAAGGTGATGTTAATTTATGGAAATCTGTTCGGCTGCTTTGATGCAGTCTTATGCCTAATCCTACGTTAACCTCCCCCCTACACACGCGCACGCGCACACGCACACACACATCTGCTAAGTGCACTAGCCGTAGTGCAGTGGTGGTGGTGTGGGCTCTTCTGGGAAATAAAGAGAAAAGGAGGATCCGAGGGAGAGAGATGAGGTCAAACTAAAGACCCAGCACAGAGCAACAGCCCAATCCCAGGTCTGTTTACTCTGTCTGGTTTCCAGGGCGATGGGGACGGCAGGAGAAGGCAGCTAACAGGGGTCCGCTTTCTGTGATATGAATCCACTGCTCTTAGAGAAGACCATTTTTCCCCATGAAGTGAAAACGTTCTGTCTGTTTTCCATCAACTCAGTCTCATCTAAAGTTTCAAGACTCGTGGTCAGCAATGGTCATAACACAGTAACAGCATGGACCTTGTGTTCCCATCAATGGTCCTGGCAGGTATGCACTCTGTCTGGGCAGTACATCTAGCAGTTCAGCTAGAGATATACAGCCACTGAGGCGCTGCAGTGTTTTCTCTGTGGGGAGGGCCGGGCCGAGGGCAAAGATGAGCTCCATTGTTGGCATAAATTGCATGGGCCAGCCTGGCCACCTCTCCACTCGGCATCTCTCTCCTCCTGTTGATCGATCTAATCCTTTACCTTAATGAGTTTCTCTCCCTGATGGTCTGAATGGGGTGGGCCACACAACGGAAGACATTAGAGAGAAAGAGAGAAACGGGGAGAGAGAGAGATAGGGGAGAGAGAGAGAGAGAGAGAGAGAGAGAGAGAGAGAGAGAGAGAGAGAGAGAGAGAGTGGAGAGGAAGAGAGAGAGAGAGGGCAGAGAGAGGGGAGAGGGAGAAGGAGAGAGAGAGAGAGCGAGAGAGAGAGAAAGAGAGTGGACAGGAAGAGAGAGAGAAAGGGAGAGAGAGTGAGAGAGAGAGAGGGCAGAGAGAGGGGAGAGAGAGTGGAGAGGAAGAGAGAGAGAGAGAGCGAGAGCGCGAGAGAGAGAGAGAGAGAGAGGAGAGAGAGAGAGAGTGGAGAGTGAGAGAGAGAGAGTGGAGAGGAAGAGAGAGAGAAAGGGAGAGAGACAGGAAGAGAGAAACGGAGAGAGAGAGAGAGAGAGAGAGAGAGAGAGAGAGAGAGAGAGAGAGAGAGAGATGAAAGAGATTATATATATTACAGAGGAGAGTGATGGAGATGGACAGGGCCTGGGGTTACAGAGAGCAGAGGCTCTTTGGCTTCAGTTGTGACAGACAGACAGAGTCAGACGTCCATCATCTCCCTGTAGAGAGAGTGAACATAGAGTATATGAAGGCCTGAGACATGAAGGCTGTATGAGATGTTGCTGTACATGCAGCAGGCTCTACTGATGAATGTGTGCCTCCCAAATGGCACCCTATTCCCTACATAGTGCACAAACTAGGGGATTATAAAGGTGAATCGGGTGCCATTTGGAACGGAGCCAATGACTCATGCTGTGCATACTGTGATCTTACCTCTCACTGAGGCCTGGCTCTGCTTCATGCTTCTGACAGCTCACGTGTCCACCTGGGATGTTTCCAAGACTCTCTTCCCTTTCCATGTTTCCCTCCATCTTGTATCCATCTCAGTCAGTTCATTCAAGGTGGAATTCTGTTCGGCCCTGTGTTTTCGTACATCATTCTAGGCTCCCTGTGTCACTGAGAGGGCTGCCATTTTTGCACAAACCAAAATCAATTTACTTGTGTATGTATGTGTTGCTGTACTGTAGTGTAACGTTTTTTTTTCTTCTCTCAACTCGTCACCAGCTCTTCATCCTTCCAATCCCCTCTTTCTCATGTCCTAATCTAATTCTGTTCAACTGTTGGTCAACAAAAGTGACCAAGCTAAGACCTCTCTGAAAATATCCATTGATTGAATAGGGGGACTGAAGCTATTGTTAAGGCTGGGGTAAAGAATGATTATCCATGGACACTGCGGCTTCAGATATAGACTCATTGTTTAATTAGAGAGAGCTACACAACTGGGACAAATGAAATATAAAGAGAAATGATAGGAGCAGAGAGCTGGCACCTACTGTAGCCTGGCACCAAACCCTAAACTGAAAAAATATCCCAGCAACCCCTGCTATTTATACCCAGAGCAATATCCTCCAGTATCAACATAAAGGTCATCCAATTACAGCCCAACACAATGTTACGCCTGACAGCCATTTTCCTGAGTAGGACGACGAGTAACCTGGTGAGACCGGAATCAGAGGAGACACTGTTGAGACAGGCTATTTCATTCAGCCTTGTCATCGTCTGTATTCAGACGGATCGAGGCCTCCTCACCCACCACTTCAAACTGTGTCTTCCTGGCTTGCGGTGCTATAATGGTGAATGACAATGGCAACTGGATGCCTCTGTAATTCATAAGCACCCTGGTGAATTTACATAGACATTATCCCTGATATGTAAATAAATAAAATCAAGCCCTAAGGATGGGGTTTCTGTCTGTGTGCTGTTATCTGCATCTGAGCGTCTCTCCCTCTCGCTCTGTGTGTGTGTGTGTGTGTGTGTGTGCGTGCGTGCGTGCGTGCGTGCGCGTGCGCGTGCGTGTGAGCAGTAGAATTAGAGAGAGAGAGAAATGCCACATCTCTACACTCAAGAGTTAGCGTGTGTCACATGACTGTTGGATTTGTCTGTGTTGATGTTGATCATCATACGTCTTCTTAATTGTCCCCCACGAGGAAATTGGGAAGAAGACTATGGATCTGTCTCCGTCCGTTAGTACGTTCGTACGTTAGTCACACGCTATATCTCAGACAGCACTAGCCCGATTTAGACGTAACTTTGGTGAATGAGGAGTCTTGCCGTAGAGATCCATCATTTACAAAAGTACACTGTTTGGCCCAAGGCGGGAGCTAAACTAGCTTTTTGAAATGTGTTAGTCACACGCGATATCTCAATTGGACCAAGAGGGGGCGCTGCATAATTCATGGGGGATTACATGTTTACTGTTGCCTTGTTTCTCTATTGTTCTCAATAACTCAATCTCATTCTAGTTCGCATTAAGCTTTCCCTGAGCACTTACCAGCAAGTGTTTTCCAAAATCATAAACCTCAGCTCATTAACTCAGCAAAGAGCTTTCTGCACATTATGATATTTATATGATATACATCCCAAACTGAAAAACACATTATTTCAGCAGAGTTTCGATTTGTCACAGTTTGTTAATAAATCCATGATCTGGTTGATGGTAAATCAGCCCCTAATCCCCAAAGCCCTGCCAGATGTTACATCTAATTCCCTATCTTCATCATCATGTCTCTGAATATAAACTGATTAGTCAGATAGCATTGTGGTACCACTGACATAACGCTACGGGTGTCACGTTCCTGACCTTATTTCCTTTGTTTAGTCTTTATTTAGTTGGTTAGGACGTGAGCTGGGTGGGTATATTCTATGTTCTGTGTTTCTATGTTTAGGTTTGTCATTTGGCCTGATATGGTTCTCAATCAGAGGCAGGTGTTTTTCATTGTCTCTGATTGGGAACCATATTTAGGTAGCCTGTTTTTCACTGTTGGTTTGTGGGTGATTGTTTCCTGTGTCAGTGTTTGTGCCACACAGGACTGTTTTGGTTAGATTTACTTTTGTTATTTTTGTATTGTGTCTTGTTCAGTTTATTATATTAAAACTATGGACACTTACTACGCTGCGTCTTGGTCCGATCCCTGCTACACCTCCTCTTCAGACGAAGAGGAGGAAATCTGCCGTTACAACGGGCCTAATTAGTGTGGCATTCACAGCAGACAGAATCAATAGGGGCCCTTGTCGACTTGATAAAACTAATTTCTCTCCACTGTGCCATTGCATAGTGCCGTCGTTCTGTCTTTCTCAGCAGAACCAAACTCTACTCTGTGATGCTGCTGTATAATCTACGTCAGCCTGGTTTACTTCATCTTTTACAAACTGTTCTGTTGAGATCTAACAAGACTCATGGCACAATTCAAAAGTACTGTACAACAGTTTGAGAGCTCGAGAGGCAGAAGTCTAGGATGGGATCATGTTCCACAAGTGGCAACAATGGAATTGAAAATTCAGATTGATTCATGTCATGAGGCCATCATTTAGTCCCAACCTGATTTTGACAACATGTCGAAAGGTTGGTGGCTTGGCGAGTCCACTCTGATGTTTTAATTTGCTGTGAATGGAATTTATCTGTTTAAATGAATGATTAGAATATTCCACCCTGAAACCATATAATTGTATGAAATTGATTAGAATCATAAAATTATTATTAATGATGTGTGTAGTCTTAGTCAGTAAAATTATAATAAATGATGGGTGTAGTTTTAGTCAGAATTAGGGTAAAACATTATATCTGTACAATATGTCTCTATAGTATCTTAATACTTAATACCCATCCCGGATCTGGGATCCTCCTCATCAAAAAAGCTGACTAGCATAGCCTAGCCTAACGGGACAGGGATATCATATAATATAATTTCATGAAATCACAAGTCCAATACAGCAAATGAAAGATAAACATCTTGTGAATCCAGCCATCATTTCCGATTTTTAAAATGTTTTACAGCGAAAACACAATATGTATTTCTATTAGCTAACCACAATAGCCAAACACACAACCGCATATTTTCACCATGTTTCCACCGCATAGGTAGCTTTCACAAAACCGACAAAATAGAGATAAAATTAGTCACTAACCAAGAAACAACTTCATCAGATGACAGTCTTATAACATGTTATACAATACATTTATGTTTTGTTCGAAAATGTGCATATTTGAGGTATAAATCATAGTTTTACATTGCAGCCACAATCACAAATAGCACCAAAGCAGCCAGAATAATTACAGAGAGCAACGTGAAATATATAAATACTCATCATAAAACATTTATGAAAAATACATGGTGTACAGCAAATGAAAGATAAACATCTTGTGAATCCAGCCAATATTTCCGATTTTTTAAGTGTTTTACAGTGAAAACACAATATATATTTCTATTAGCTCACTACAGTAGCCAAACACACAATGCAATTTACTCCCCGCAAAAATAGCTTGCACAAAACCGACAAAATAGAGATAAAATTAATCACTAACCTTGAACAAATTCATCAGATGACAGTCTTATAACATCATGTTATACAATACAATTATGTTTTGTTCGAAAATGTGCATATTTAGAGCTACAAATCCTGATTATACATTGTGAATACGTAGCATCGATTCACCAGAATCTCCAGAGATATTTTGGACACTCACCTAATCTGACCAAAGAACTCATCATAAACTTTACATAAAAATACTTGTTGTATGGCAAATGAAAGATACACTGGTTCTTAATGCAACCGCTGTGTTAGATTTTTAAAAATAACTTTACCATAACAAACAGCTTGCGTTATTGTGAGACAGCGCTCACCAAAACGGCGGAGAATAGGAGTCAACATTTTACACAAAAATACGAAATAACATCATAAATGTTTTCTTACTTTTGCTGAGCTTCCATCAGAATGTTGTACAAGGAGTCCTTGATCCAGAATAAATCGTTGTTTGGTTTTAGAATGTCCATTTCTTCTGTTGAATTCGCGCCACAATGCTAGCCAAGGTTGCTAACATTCCCATCCTCTCTTGACGCAAAGAACGGAAAACTCCAAAAGTCCCAATAAACGTTGAATAAACTGATAAAACTCGGTTGAAAAAACCTACTTTATGATGTTATTATCATATGTATCAAATAAAATCAGAGCCGGAGATATTCGCCGTGTAAACCGAACGCTTTTCAGAAGACAGTCTCGAGCTCCGCCGCGCGCCTTCTAAGACAAAGAAAATTCCGGACCTGTCACTCCAAAAGCTCTTGTTCGGCCTCAGATCAAGCTAGACACCCCATTCCACCTTCCACTGCCTGTAGACATCTAGTGGAAGGCGTATGAAGTGCATGCATATCGATAAATAAAAGCCAGTTGAATAGGCAGGCCCTGAAACAGAGCCTCGTTTTCAGATTTTTCACTTCCTGTATGGAAGTTTGCTGCAAAATGAGTTCTGTTTTACTCACAGATATAATTCAAACAGTTTTAGAAACTTGAGAGTGTTTTCTATCCAATAGTAATAATAATATGCATATTGTATGATCTAGAAAAGAGTACGAGGCCGTTTCATTTGGGCACGATTTTTTCCAAAGTGAAAACAGCGCCCCCCTATTGACACAGACTGTCTGAGCAAAGTTCGGTGCCGACCTTGGCTAGGGGCCACTGAGGGATTTGGGAGAGGGCAGGGAGTACTTCTCACGGCCTCCCTTATCTTGAGGGAGGACGGGGAGTGCTTCCCACGGTCTCCCTAATCTGTGTCGGCTGGCTAGTGGTACAGTATGTGCGTAGGATACCTACTGTTTGTGTGTGAATGTAAGTGCGTAAGGAGCCAGTATAAAATGAATGGTTTTGTACAACGGACTAGCGCTCTCGTGAATAAACATTTTGACTATCCATAGCTGGGCCTCCGTCTGTTTCATTCAACCAGAATCTTACAAATCCTGGGTTGCAGACTGAGTTGTTTAATTGAAGTGGTTTATGAACATTCAGAACATAATTCTCGTAACATTTGCCCAGGCCAGATGAAATGTTCTGGCATGTAGACAAGAGCCTCAGTCCCTCAGTAACGCAACCATGACCTCTGACTGAGACCCTCCCCTGTCACTTTCCTAGCCCCTCACAAGAGGGCGCTGGTGTTGTCCCAAAGGGGCAACACTCCAGAGGCAGCTCATCTTCTCAGCCACCTCTACATGATTGGTGGGAGACAAGCCCTCAGGAACAAAGAGATTTTCCTGTCAAAGAGATGGGACTTTTATATCACCTGGCTGTCAAATATCTAGCTGAAAGGGATAACTCTTAAAAGCTTTTGATCTGATTCCTCTTGTAATCTTTTAAATGCATATTGCCTTGCGGGGCATTATGTAGTGGTCAGTAATATTTGATTTGTGTATACACAGTATGTTATATATAGATCACATGCGACTCATAATAAGACTAAGCAATTAGCCTATTCAAATGTTTACCTGACTCCATAAAGATCATTAAAATATACAAGCAAGCATTGGGCAATGAGTTGATGTAGACTAGAAACAATTGGCCTGAGAATTGTCCATATCAAAGACAGATATTTAATTAACATTGTACAATGAATGGATTCACATACAAGGCAAGTATTAACAAGCATTTACGAAGCATACTTCTAGGCATCCTAAGATCCTAAGGTTAATTTAGAAGAAAAAACATGAACAAAGAGACGCCTATTTGGCCACAGGCCTAGAAGCCTAGGAAATGAGAATTGATCAGACAATCCTTCCTCCATGGACGGGATAGAGGATAAGAGAGAGAAGAAAGTCATTTAATTCCATTTATTACATCTGAAGGTGTAACCTTTCAACCCAAAACAAACGGGCATCGACCAATCAAGTAATACCAAGTTTACAGTGTAACCTGACCACCAAGGCCCAATCTCTACAGGGTGTCACGGCATCTAAGAGCTTGTGTGGGGGATGAGACTAACGTCAATAAGACAAAAGTCATGAGAAGACAAGAAACCCTCTTTACATAGTAGAGTAATTCAGATTTCACCCTGTACAGATACAAGTGACCACATAGGTCATCCATCCATATAGATAGCATCAGAGTTATCCTCAGTGAACACGTTTCAGATAGGATAATACTATAGTATCCATGTCTGGAATCTATCATATTCAGTAGTCATTCATCTGGATACTGTAACAGAGAGATACATTTTGGTCCCTCAGAGGGGGGGGTGGGCTGACTAGTCCTTGGGCGTTGTCCTTTGTGCTTTCCTTGTGTTCCTGGACCATTTGCCATGCAGCTCCATGTGAGAGAGAGCACATCAATTAGGGCCGAGCCTACATTATACAATATCTATGAATACTCAAAATCCTTGAACACATTTGGATGCTACTGGGATTTTTCTAACATAGCCAGCGAGTCCCGATAAACCATTAGGATAATCCACACTGCTTGGAAAGCGACAGACCTGTTGTGTCATCATGGAATCCATGCCAGTCTTTGAGGGAGGAAAGGGGGAGAGATGCAGCTGTCTTGGCTGGGCTACAGAGCCATGCCGAGTTGTGCCAAGCCAAGCCAAGCTGTCTGTTCGCTAAACAACAACAGACCCTGAATAACTAGAAAGTGTCAGTCACAACGAATAAACAGTGGGAGAGAAATAAAACAGTGCCTTACATACATCAGTTCCCACTTGGCACAAATTGGTTGAATCAAGGTGGTTTCCATGTCATTTCAATGAAATTACGTTGAACCAACGTAGAATAGACGTTGAATTGATGTCTGTGCCCAGTGGGTTACATCAGTTCTACCTGTTTGTGGAGACAAGAAAGGGCCAGACGACCACCGCTGGGAGTGTGACTGAGAGGGGAGTCATGGTGTTGTGGCCCGGGGCGTGTGCTGGCTCCCGGCTCTGGGTCTCCGGGTGCCAATCACATCTTGTGTGTTTATGTCGCCCCCCTCCTCTCCTCTCCTCTCCCATGCCTCCGAATTAAAGCCCTTCTACCTTATGAATTTTAATGTCCACTCCTGCTCTTGACCCACCCAATAGGCCCAGAATCTCTGGCTCTGAAACATTGACATACTTCTCCCGGCTCGCGCACCACACCCCGACAAAACAGAAGCAGGGGAGAGCGGTGCTGTTTGCTAAAAGCAAGCATTCTGCTGAATTATTGAAAGGACATTGAGATGGAGATGGGGTATAGAGCGATAGAGGTCAGAATAACATTGGAGAAACTGAATTCTTGAACATTTCTGTTTTGCTTTTTATTTTTATTACGTAAATGCTTCAATTAACATTTTATCTCTTCGATTTTTGGGGTTCTAAATTCTTGTGTTGAACCGAAATGTTTAAACATGCCAATATTAGGTACACTTTGATCACAGTGTATCTTTAGCGATATAATGCTAAACGACAGCAGAGAGAAGTAGCAGCAGTAGGGCAAGGCCACAAGCACTATCATGCATACAGAGTAGAGGGTGACGTGTGTGTGTGTGTGTGTGTGTGTGTGTGTGTGTGTGTGTGTGTGTGTGTGTGTGTGTGTGTGTGTGTGTGTGTGTGTGTGTGTGTGTGTGTGTGTGTGTGTGTGTGTGTGTGCGTGTGCGTGTGCGTGTGTGTGTGTGTTAGAGAGGGAGAGAGAAAGAGAAAGAGAGAGAGAAGATAAAGACAGCAGGCATGCTGGGAAAAATATTTTGATGCAAACCATCATGATTCTGTATCTCTGTGTGAGGACAGGTAGCCATTTACGTCCCACTGACAAACACACACACACACACACACACACACACACACACACACACACACACACACACACACACACACACACACACACACACACACACACACACACACACACACACACACACACATACAGAGGCGGGTGAGAATCAGTAATGTAATGCAAATCAGACATTTTTGTATCCCTATAGTGACTCACCAATGAGCCAGTAGCAACACTGTCCATGACTGCCCTCTGACTCGTCATTTGAATAGGAACATACTGTGGAAGAGATGCACTCCATCCCTGTGGGTTTAGAAGAGGCATATTCTCCTGGCTGATTGACATCAAAACACAACTAACACAAGCTCTTAGACAGTCTAATCTTCTTGGTTTTGTATGTTTGTATGCATATCCAAGCAATGTGTGTGTGTGTGTGTGTGTGTGTGTGTGTGTGTGTGTGTGTGTGTGTGTGTGTGTGTGTGTGTGTGTGTGTGTGTGTGTGTGTATGTGTGTGTGTGTGTGTGTGTGTGTGTGTGTGTGTGTGTGTGTGTGTGTGTGTGTGTGTGTGTGGGACAAGCCTCTCTGACGGCCGTGTTATAATGAGATCCCTGAATGCAGACAACCTCTAAAACGACAGCTGTGAATAAATCCAGTCGTGTCCCTCCTCACCACTTTCTGAGCTATCTGTCACTCAACTGGAGGGAGGATGACAGATCATAGGGCCACTGATTTAGGGCAGGAGCTCAAGATGGCTGCCACTCACACAGGACGCTTTCAAAACAGGCTAGTCAGGCTGCCAAACCGGTCCACCCTGTCACATCATACCAGAGGAATTTGCCTTTTAAAAAAATCAATTTCTGAAAGCATAACGTCCCTGTACTGCTGCTGTGTTGGTTTTAAGGGCTGGAGAGCTTGCAGGACTGTTATTGACTAAGGGGCGGCCTGAGGGCATGATGCTGTGTTATGGCCGTGGTTTCTCATGCGGAAGTGTGTCTGAGTTTTATCGACCGGCCGACCAGGGCTTAGCAGCTCCTGGACAAACTCCAGCAGCAGGAGGCTGTATAAAAGGTGTTTTACTACAGGACCGGCATGTACAGTTCCTCTACTTGTACGGAACAAGTACAGAACACAAGAAGTACACACTTACACATCAAAAACACAAGAAGTACACACTTACACATCCAAAACACAAGCCCTAAAACAGTATTTACTGATAGTACAATGTTAGACAGTAGAGCCAGGGTGTGGAAGGTAGGGTTATGCCTAGGGTTGGAGTTGAACCAGTGGACATGAAGCTAGGGTTAGGATTAGGGTCAAAAAGGTTCCCGTTCAGAGGCTGTTCCTCTCCTGTCCCTCTGACAGGGACCTCTGAGCCCTGAAGCAGAGCAGAGGAACTGGATCAAATATGACTGCAGGGTGCCAATAACATCACAACGGTCCTGTGTGTGAGAGAGCGCTGGACGGATAGCACAACCGAGAGTGCATGCTCTCTCTCACACACCGACACACACTTCTACTCCCGGGCAAACGGTCATGGCTGCTTCCCAGTCGATAGAAGCTTACTGTACTATGTAGCATTATAGGTTCTTGCTGTGTTTCAACATGCAGTAGAAACCGGTCAGTGTGCATTACTTCTCAGTGTCGTCAGGTAAACAGGCGGAGTCTGTCTAGGGAGGGGTAGTACATTAGAATCACCCATGTAGGAAACGTTGTGATGAACAGGAGTTTATTGATGGGGATTGTGGAGGGCAATTAAGGTATTCTGTGGTGTTTGAAGTCCACATAGGATTCCCGAAACGAACGATCCATTTTCTGTCCCGTGTAATGCAGTTGTGTTGGGGTATTGCTGTACTGCCAAGCCTCTGTATACAGCACAAGTCATTAGCTAGATAATCAAGCTTGCTCCCATTATCGCTGTTCATTTTAGCGAGATGTACACATCCACAACATTCCCCAAATGAGCCAACAGACAATAGGGGCCTGTTTGCCTCCCACAGACGCTAATGCTCTTTAAATGTCTCCAAATCAAATCAAAACAAACAAACCAACATGAATTACATTTTAAATACTGCAATAAATGTATTCACTTTCAGAAACAAGTGAATTAATATTTTACGGAAATACTGCAACTGCATGTTTGACTGTGTATACTATCTCAATCCTGTTCCAAAAAGCATTCTGTCATGTATGATCTCTATTTGGGAACTGGTTGTACACTGCATTCACTCCATAGGAGTATAGCTTAGATTGAACACATGGCCTGCTCGGCATACCAAATAAATAACGGATCCCAATCACACACTATATTATTCTCGGCTACACTAAGGTCATAGGAAGACGTAAACAAGGAGAAAAGCGAGGCCGAGCAGAGTGGTACAGACCGAGTGGTGAGTATCGGAGCTGTAGCAGACTGTGAGGGAAGCAGATGTCTTCTCTGACAGGTGTTGTCAGAGGGAATTGTTCGACACTGGCGCTACTCATCTGACTGAACAGGCTGTGTTATCTCAGCTCCACTCTCAGCCGTGCATCTCCTTCCATCTCTCTCCCCAGCGGATATTTTTCCATCTCTTTTACTCACTCTCTCTTTCCATCTCTCTCTCTCTCTCCCACCCCCACCCCGTCCTCCTCTTCCTCTCATTCTCGTGAGCGGCCGCGCAGGTGTTTGAAACCTCTCAAGTTATTTACAGATGCAGCCGAGGCTGTTACACTTCGCAATGATTTCCGTTTTATTACAGGCCAACTTCCAGCACCTCAACCCCAGCTAACAACATTTCATCTGAGGAGAGAGGACAAGAAACGTCGGAGAGCGAAGAGAGGAGCGAGAGAGCAAGAGAGAGAGTGGAGAAGTGGAGGTGTGCATGACATTTTGATGGTTAAGACTGCTCTGCCTCAGAATACAAATTACAGCTGTCAAAAATACACAAAACCCCTGACATTCTTTTAGTTTAAACTGCTTTGAATACTTTTTCTTTCTTAAACACTCAGGGGCTGCATCAGATTTGACATTACTTATGTGTTGGCAAGCTGTAAAAATGCCATTTCCAGTTCAAGTGGTCAAATTGAAGCTTAGATCCATTCAAGAGCATTAGACTGCAGTTTTAATTGGTTTTGCCTCGGTGAGATTGCATTGCGCTGACTTCTCTGCTGTGGCCGCTGTTGACGGCTGGCTAGAGCGAGATGGAGATGGAGAGAGAGGGGGGAGGTGGAGGGCTATTTAGGGGAGAGGCAGAATAGAGGAGTAATGTGGAGGTGTGAGGGGGAGGTGGAGGCTGAGGAGTGGTGCAGAGGTGTGAGGGGGAGTCAGACAGTCAGTGATTGGCTTGATTTCCCCAGTGTGTCTATCATCATTTGTTGAGCCAGTCCGGGCTCTATCAGGCAGAGTGGAGCTGAGGTTCAGCAACTGATTCTGCTCTCACTTGTCTAAGCGATCTATTTGCAGAAAGCAGCAGTGGCTCAACGACAGCCGTATTGGTCATCATAGGCTTTTTGGAGAGAGTGAATGGAAACAAGGGAATAGGGAAATGCAATCAACACAGGGAAGA